>NC_081569.1:3941229-4096925 GCF_022355385.1 Mustela nigripes
CCTCTCCCGCCGGGCCAGGCTGCGGACCCCGGGAAGCCGCTGACTCAGGAACCCCGCGCCGGGTCCCCCGTCAACACGCGGTCAGGGCGGGGACGGTTGTATCTTTCTCAAGGGCTGTTGCAACCGCACCACCTGAGCAAGGTGTTTTCTAATCCAAATACGCACACCCTTTACACCTTCGGAGGAGCGTGGAGTGTCCGGGTGCCCGTGGGGGGCGGGGGGCACGGGGAGCAGCTGTCCTCCGGGTCAGAACCCAGATGCTTTCTAGCAGCCACTTAGTAGACGCTGGTCGAGAAAGAACAGGTGTCGGGGGCGCAGGGGACCACCTGCCTCCCCTCCGCCCCCTCCCTCCCACCTCCTGTGTGTAGGGTTGCCACAACGGTCCTTTCCCGGGTTTTAATTTCGGAGCAGATCGCTGTGCGGTGGGAGCCACACGCGGTGACGGTGCCTGGCATAGAGTAGGTGCTTAATAAATATTTGTTCGACTAAACATTTAAACAGCACTTAGTGTTTTAATCAACCCCCCCAGCGGAGTCCATCGGACCCTGTTGGACAATCCATCCTCTTGCAGCGCTGGACAGGAGTTGGACTGATGGTGTGCAGTTCAGCTTCTGGATTGCCTCTGGGTGCCCCCGGGCAGGGTGGGTGGCAGAGGAGGCAGCAGGAGCTGGTCCAAGGCCGCTCACTAGCCCATCCATGCTGCTCTGCCCCCAGTGCCTTTGAACTGGGACCACCCTGTTTCTCTAGGGTGGGGATGTAGGCTGGGACCCCATGTTGGGACTGGACAACTAAGAAATAAATCACAGGAGTTCTCAAGAGAGAGTCTGCTCAAACTGTCTGAGCCTTGGCCTTAGCGACAGGAGCTTCTGCCCCTGCCCTCTCTCTGTTCCTGCTGAGGAAAGGACCAGAGCCATAAAGCCCTCCTCTCTTACTGAGTTTCTCAGCAGGGCCAGGGGCATCTGGGCTTCCTGCATGTGGCAAGATGGTTTGAGTCCCAATGCCATGGGCATTTCTAAATGCCTTTCTGTGTGATGGAGTCTTTGGTGTCTCCTTACCCCCCTTGCCTGCTTTGGGAACCAGCAAGAGAACATCTCCTTCTAGAAAGAGTTTCTAGAATTTCCCCCTAGTGGATCTGGGTGAACAATGAAACAGCCTGAGGAGGCAGGTGGGCACATGCACATGTGAGCCAGGCCCTGGGATGAACCCTGCTGTTGAGACCATGTCTCTGAGCAGAGAGCTCCTGTCCGGGTGAGGGAGGGAAGGCCAGCCGGCTGGGCACCCGGGCACCTCGGAGTGGGGATGGGGGGCGCACCTGCAGGCTGGGGAGCAGCTCCGCTTGGACACACTGGACTCATGGCAGACATAGTGGAAATTATGGTCTCTGGTGGTCTCCGGATCTTGTGCTCCGGTGGTACTCTTGGTGACCTGACACATGCTGCTGCTGGCCTGCGTTTTCCCCGGAGTCCCAGATGGCTCTCAGGGGAGTAGCAAGCAGCTCCCTGCTGGTCAGGAGCCCAGATTGCTAGGCTGGCCATGATTCGGCCCTGTGGCCCAGCGCCGACTCCAGGGGTTTCTTCTCAGGACAGGTCAGCCCACCTATCAGCAGACGGGACCTGGAGCTAGTTGCCTGGGAGCAGTCCACGCTGGGATCCCAAAACCTCAGCTCGGGGCATCAATGCCCGCCACCCCGTCTGCTCAGTGACTTACAGATCTGGAAGGAACAGTCTTGGCTGACTGGAGCCTGCTGGGGGTGGGGTGGGGGCACAGTCACAGGAAGATAGAGTTGCCAGAGCTCTCTGTGTGTCCTGCAGCAGTGACAGTGGGAAGCTCTGTGGGGGCAGCACCATGACAGTGGGCTGCTGCGACCCTCCGTGGTCAGGACCCGTGGTCCCTGGGAAGTGTGGTCAGCGCCTTCCAGGTGGTAGGATCTGCACTGTGGCCTCTTATGTTGCAGCCCAGGAGCCAAGAGCAGGAGGGGCTCCCCTGCGGGTGGCGTCAGGTTCAGCGGGGAAGGCACCCCAGCTATAGGAGAGCGCTGGCCATTCACTCCCTTCTGCTTTTCTCTAAAGATCTTAGTGCTTCTTCGCTGACTTTATTTAAGAAAAGATGGCCCTGGGGGCAACACGGAGGGTCTGTGGAGAGACAGGCCCTGGCACCATGAGGGTGGGTCCCATGGGTGCTGCGTGTATCCTACCTTCTGCCAGAGCCAGTTCCATGCCCTCGCTTACGGGAACATCTGACTACACAGATGTCCTTCAGTCGTCCTCACCGAGGCCGAACACGGGCCTCACACCTGCCTCACACTCGTGCACCCGCCGGCCAGGCCGTACTGCTCGGCCATAGCGAGCCAGGACCCCACTTCCTTGCCAGGTCACGTCTCCTGAGGTTGATGTGTCCAGGGCTGGTCGCCTGAGCGGGGATTAGCTCTTTTCCTGCATCTGTGAAACCTGGGGCCTGAAGGAGGCGAGGTGAACCGTGGAACCCCTTCATCATAATGGGCCTTAAAAATAATTTTCCTCCTGGGGCGCCCAGGTGACTCAGTCAGTTAGGCGGCCGACTTGATTTTGGCTCAGGTCATGATCTCAGGGTCCTGGGATTGAGCCCCTTGTGGGGCTCCCCACTCAGCAGAGGGTCTGCTTCTCTCTCTGCCTCTGCCCCTCCCCCTGCTTATGCTCTCTCTCTCTCTCAAATAAATAAATCTTTAAGAATAATAATAATTTTTCTTCTAAGTAAAGACCCAACTGGGTGCATCAAAATCGAGAAGGACGGGGCAGGGGGTGGGGGGGGGTCTTACTAGTGTCCAGGGACTGCAACCCCCAAATGACAGGTTGGGACAGTGTGGTCACGCCTTGAAGGTAGAGTGAGCCAGCATCCATAGAGACCTGGAGCTTGGGTGGCCCTTCTGTCCCGTGCTGTCCTGCATGCTGTCACGTTAGACCTCAGGTGGGTGAGAGCATTGGGCATTGTCATTCCCCATTTTGCAGATGGGGAACAGAGACAGACAGCGACATGCCCGTCACCCAGCAGCCTTCATAGGCTCTGCGTATCCAGCTCTTCCGGACCTCGGTCCGGTGTCTTTCTGGGCGCCATGCCACTGCTCTCCTTCTGTGACCTTTGCGTGCCAAGACAGAAGTTCTCTGGGACCCTGATGAGGGCACATGGCAGTTAAGTCATTTTAATATATGTCCACAGCAAGTGATGATTTACAAACGAGTGAACCAGAATTATATTTATAGTCATTACAGACCGTAAGTTCCATGTTTGAATGTCTCTGGCTCTGCAGAGATCTTTCTGAGAGCATGTTGGTTAAAACAATGTCCAAGCTCTGAGAGGCCAGATCTGCAGAACACAAACATTGCAAGTTCTTTGTTTTTGGCTTGCTTTGGTGGTAGTAGAGTGGATTGTCCTGAACAGGTGGGGAGCCCTGAGAGGGCAGAGTGGGGAGGTTGTCCAGCCGCTGCCCACTCCTGCCCGACACGAGCCAGCTCTGGGGAAGGAGCAGGCCAGCCCCATGGTTACAGTCGGGTGAGCGGCACCTGGCTTGACCCCAGGAAGACTGTCCAGGTGGGCAGTGGTCTCCAATCCGCAGGCTCCCTGTGGACTGCTCCAGACTCAGGCAGCCCGTGAACTCTGCCTTGAGGATTGGGGGTACCCGGTGGTTTGGGTAGATACTGCATTTGGCGTGAAGCATCGAGTCTGGGGTAGTACAGAGTAGAGCTCAGACCATTCTAAGGGACTGCTTTTGTCTAGAAATGGAGGCAGTGTTGGATAAGAGCCAGCCACCGGGCAGGCCACGGACTGTACCGGGGTGTACCTTAAAAGGGGGCAGCTGTGATGGGATTTTAGAATAGGCGTTCAAAAGAGTCTGCCCTTTGAGATGGAGACCGTCATGCCCTTTGCTCGTCACTGAAAGTGGGTTGTTTGTGCCACTGGTCCTTCTAAAAGTCACGACTCTTTAATTTCCTTGAAATGTCACTGGATTTTTGAAGCGCTGACAATTTATATAGAAGCTTGCAATCATTGTCTGTATGTATTTTTAAATGATGAGCATGGTTTAAAAGGAGCCTAATTCTGAGCATGGTTTAAAAGGAGCCTAATTCTGAGTACATGATTTCTTCAAAAGGAATATCATATATTTGGAGGGGCAGTGGCGGTGGCATCACAGAGAGGGAATCCTGTGCAGAAATGTATGTTCTTTACCTGTCTTTTCTGTACATCTGTCTCAAGGGTATGGGGTTTTCCTCTTTAAAAACCTGCCAGGCAAGAAGGTGACTTTTGGTAAGGTAAACTTAGGAGTGTGTGTGTGTGTGTGTGTGTGTGTGTGTGTGATTGGAAAAAGTGGGAGAAACTATAAGGAAGTGTTTTAAATAAAAAAATATATATACCTAAGAATGGTCTTTGATAATCTTGGTAGTGATGCTGAATGTTCTGGAATCTGTTTCTGAGAAGAGTTTGTGGGTCTTTTGTTTTGGGTCAAATTGTACAGAGCCCTACTCTCTTTGATGATGCAGAGCCTTGTGAAAAGTGGTCCCCGAGGCCACACAGACCCCTGGCACACCTGGCAGAAGGCCAGACTGTGGGACATTTTGGCAGATGATTGACAGGTCTGATGATTGGCAGCTGTGGGGAACGTGTTACTATTTTTACCCTGTTGTACTGCTTTCAATGTAAAGTCCTGACTTTAAATAAATTGTAGCGATGTTTTGTGATATAACAGCCTATTAGGCATATCTTATAACAAATATAAGAATTTAATGATTAGTATGAGGTGGTCATGTGGACTCTCCCAGAAGTATGAGGGCGTGTTTCTTTTTCCCTTCTTAAATGCATTTTTGGTACCTAAATAATATATACATTTTTCAAAAGAAACTACAGATGAGTGAAAAGAAAAAAAATCACCTGCTATTAGACCATCTGATTATAACCACTGTTAACATTTTAGTATATCTCTTTTCAGACTGTTTTTAATGCACCTATATTCATTTCATTTCTTTTTCATGAAATACAATTATGTTACACATAACTGTTTCGTAACTTTTTTCAATTGTGACATTATATCATGACTATATGTCACTCGAGGTAAATTTCATCATTTTTAATGTCTATATGGGTTTTCCCACGGATACTTGGGTGGTTCCCAATTTTTTTAGTCACGGTCAAGGATATGATGAAATCCATTGTTCTAACATCTTTGTAAACTTGTCAGACTTACTGAGGATCATTTCTAAAATCGAACTCGGTAGTTCTGAAGTGTGGGGAACAGCACCCACGCTGCTCTGTGTCTCCTCCTGTCCTTGCTGGGCACACGGGAGACTGCACTCGAGCCCCCTTATCTGAAGTCATGCAGGGTCCTGTGACCTTCTGGTCAGTGAGACCTGAACAGAAGAGACCTGGGAAGCTCCCAGGCCAAGACTGTGAGATGCCCATGACCCGTTCTCCAGGCTGTGCACCCTTGCCTACACACAGGGTGATGTCCCGGCCCTGGGGCGTCTGTCAGCCGGGGTCCTTGAGGGACTGCAGAAGAACCTCCGTCTCCCCTCACGCCACCCACCCACGCACCTGCACGGAAATGGAGCGTGGGGTAAACGGTAAGCCTCGGGCGTCACACCACTGGGGTTTCAGGGCTAATTTGTCACTGCAGCTTAACATGTCCTATCCGGACTAACAGAAAAGGCTACACACATTTTGGGGACTTTTAATATATATTGCCTCTAATTGCCTTCCTGAAAGATGATTCCAAATTATACTCCCACCAGCATTGTGTGAGAATGTCCTGCTCCCCCTTTAACACTGGTGTTCCCGTGGGGCGGTGGCGCTAGTTTCAGTATGCATTGTTTGATTCAAGTGTGACCCTCACTCGCAAAACTATCGGTTGGAAAGTATTCTTTGGTACTTCACTTACTCATCTGCTCTGGTCCCTTTTCTCATAAGATGAGTAGCTTTCTTAGTGATTTCTAAGAAATTCTTCCTTTCCCCATAAATATCTCTAAAAAAAAAAAAAAAGTACGTATGGCTTTTTAAAATGTTTGGACATTTAAGCATTTCTTTCTTTTTATTCAAACCTATCCTTCCCTTCATGCCTGCTATCTTTGCTGTTAGGCTCATGAAGATCTTTCGGATCCTAATTCCGAGACTGTATAAATAGTCACCAGGATTTTATTCTTACACTCTCATTGTTTTTAAGCAGTTAAATCTATGGTGGGTGGGGGGATGGGTGAACAAAGGGAAGGAGATTAAGAGCACATGCATCATGATGAGCAGCGAGTGAGAGAGAGGCTTGTTTGATCACTGTATCGCATGCCCGAAACTAATGTTAGTGTATGCACTATACTGGAATTTTTTTTAAAAATAGGCCAATAAATAAATAATAAAAATAAAGTGAAAAAAAAAAAGCTAAATCTATGATCCATCGGGAATTTTTTTTTTCCAAATTGGGGAATGTGTCCTTTCTCTACAGATAGAGAAATTCCATTTTTTACTGTATACCCAATCCTTCTATATCATTAAGTGTCCTTCTGAGCTTTCTGTGTGACACGTCTGGCACTGGTACCCCATTGTTTGCCATCGCATGTTTAGACTAAATGTCTCCACGAATTAAACGTTTTCAAAAAAATTTTAGTACTTTTTGTATATGACTATTTCTAAAAGAAATTTGGGATCATTTTGTAATGTTTAGAAGAATTGGGCGTTGGATCATGTAAAAATTTATAGCTTACTCTTATAATTCTTCAGAGAGAAGTAATGTCTTTATAATATTTCAACTTTGATTTCAGTAACTTTATAAAGTATTATGTAACCTTGGTATATTTTTTCTAGCATGGGTCATTTTTGAAGCTGTGCTCCTATTGTAAACAAGCTCTCTTGTTTGTTGTATTTTCCAACTGCTTACTGTTTATATAAAGCACTACTTTTTTAAAATGAAAATTAGACTCACTGACTTTTATTTAAAGCATAAGAGCTGTATAAATGTACACATTAGGGGAAGACATAGAGACTCAAATTGCCCTATAATGAAAATCCCTCTGCCCTTAGACAGTCAACAGTTGGTGCATAGTCCCCCCATTTTTTTTTTCTAAAAATGTTTTTCTCTTTTATCCTTCTGAGCATATGCTACACTACAACTCTTCCACTACTTGCGTTTTTTACTTGGCAATAGATCTCGGGTATCTTCCTGGGTCAGTACACGTCAATCTACCTCATTCTTAGCTCTGCATAGAGAGCAGTGAGTGTGTATTCTGGTTTATTTAATGTGGCAGTTGGTGGTTCATCTTGTAACCAGCCAATTACTGAGATTTCTTTTCTTCTAATGGTTTTGTTGTTATTCTTTTGCCTCTCTCAGGTAGATAATGGTTCTGTGGTGATGATAATTTTACCTCCATATTTTTAATTATTTCCTTTCCTTATCACATTGATCACTTTTGGAAGAACGTTAAGTAACATGTATATAATTGTGCTGGTTTTGTACGTTCTTCATAAATGTTTTTTTACTTAGCAAGAATACTTCTAGTGTTTCTCTAGAAGTATAAATTTGACTCTTAGTGTAAGATATTCTTAACATTTGAATTTATATATTAAAATGATGTCTTTCTAGTTTGCTGAAAGCTTTATGAGTAATGGATGTTAGAATTTTATTAAATTCCTTTTTTTCACATCTGTCAAGATGATCAAATGGTTTTTATCATGACCTAAGAGAAATCTTTTTCATAGACTTGTTAATGTCTAAGCTCTCTTTGCATTTCTAGAAAAGCCTGGTATAGGCACAGTTCTTTTAATATAGATCTCCACCCAATGTTAACAGTGGTTATTTATGGTGGGTTAGTTTATGGTAGATTTTTATTTTGTGTTCTTGTCTGTATTTTCTGATTTTTCTACAAGTCTCATGTCTTACTTGTATAATAAAAAGAGCTTTAAAGTATGAAGAATATTCTGAATTTGGCTTGCTCATATCTTCAGATTTTTCGTTGTTAAGATGGATAGTTGTGTGATTTTTTTTGTCTTGCTTTGTCAGGTTCTGGTGTTGGGTTTATGTTAATTTCTTTAAAAACAAAACAAAACAAGAACTTGGGGAGCTCTTGCTCTCTTTTTTTCTATGCCCTGGAAACAGTTTAAATAATACTGAGAATTTTTTGCTCCTTCATGTTTTTATAATCTGTGTAAAACTGTCCAAGTCTAGTGCCTTTTTAGGAAATAATTCTTTGACACCTTTTAAAATGTTTTCCAGGCTCATTGGTCTCTGCAGACTTTCTTCCTATTCTGTGGGTTTGGGGCCATTTAAGTTTGTTAATAAAGATTCCATTAAGATTTTCAGATTTTCCTGTGTGGAGCATTATCCTTTCTCATCAGTAACATTGTGTGTCTGTGCTTTCCCTTTATTCTGAGTGGTTTTTCCAGAATTAGTTTATTTTATCAGTCTTTTCAAGGCACTTAAATCCAAATTTACTCTTTTACCGTTTTATGATTTTTTGTTAGTTTTTGTTATTTCCTTAATTTTTTTTCACTTTCTTTAGTTGAATGCCATTTTGACTTTGTCTAATTTAATTATGGACGCGTTTCCTAGCAATTGTAAGGTTGTGACTTCTCTTCTGAATACTTCTTCATCCATATCCCTCAAATTTTTAAGTAGGGTGTTCTAAGTTATAAACAATTTGCAATTTCAGATTTGACTTCATTTTTCACTGGAGAGCTATTTGAAATTATGCTTTCAAATTTCCAGGTATTTTGATATTTGCTGTTGTTGTTTTTAACATTTGTTACACATTTCGAGTTTAACTGCTTTGCTATCAAAGAGGGTATGGCCTGTACAGTTTCTGCATTAGCGTCTACTGCTATCTTCTTGGGACCTAACAACTTGTCAATTTTAGTAAATATTCCTAGGAAACTGGAAAAGAAGATATATTCTCTGAAGGGAACATAATTCAGTCTCTCTGTATCAGTTTGACCTTATTAATCTTAATATTATGGACAGTTAATTTTTACTTACTTGATCCATTAAGACTAAGGAAAGTGTGTGCATCTCCCACTACTGTGGAATTTCTATTTCTCTCCTGTTTCTAATGGTTTTTGCTTAATGTGTTTCAGTATGATGTTATTTGGCAAATTATCTTTTTATATTTAAGGCCAAAATATGTCCCTATGAAGACTTGTATACCTTTGTGAATTTCACTTGATTTTATTGTAATAGAGTTGTTTATGTAGAAATACATAGTTCAGTAAAATGTTTGTGTCTGTTTTTAAGTCAACAAAAATCTTTCAGGATTTCAAAAATCCTTTATATCTTAAGAAGGTATGGGGTGCCTGGGTGGCTCAGTGGGTTAAAGCCTCTGCCTTTGGCTCAGGTCATGCTCTCAGGGTCCTAGGATCGAGCCCCACATCGGGCTCTCTGCTCAGCAGGGAGCCTGCTTCCCTTCCTCTCTCTCTGCCTGCCTCTCTGCCTGCTTGTGATCTCTGTCTGTCAAATAAATAAATAAAATCTTTAATTAAAAAAAAAAGAATGTATTTTGGAAGCTCTTGATCTCCCCAAGGGAAGGTTGATGTTCTCTGGGGTCGCTTCCTGAGCCAAAGCAAGGATGGCAGTGGGGGGTGAGGTCCATATGCTTTTGGTGGAACAGATTGAAAGTTTTTGAGTATGTTAACATTTCCAGTTCCTGCTTTGGGACAGCCCCATGCTTGAGTATGCTTAGGGAACACCTGCCCTTCAGGGGGTGACCTTTTGCCTTGATGGGGCCAATAACAAAGCTCTTCCCAACCCAACAGACATGTTTCTTCTGCAGGTCTAGCAATCTGAGCAGAAGGCAGCCGAGTGTATTGTATGTTTGTGTTCCTGGCTGTGCGGGGAAAGTTAATCTCAAAGACTCATTCTACCAGAAAAGATTTTTTCAGAGCTGTTTGAACAGATATTCACGTGACAAAGTCTGCATCAGGCAGAGAACCAACTCTTCCCAAGCACGTGTAGGTGGTGTGACTCTCAACCCACAGCTCAGGAGTGGAAGAAACAAGATCTCTCTTCCCCCCTCAGTCAAGTTCGTTCTTCCCCCGCTCAGTCAAGTTCGTTTCTGGTTTGAGTTCCCATTCTACCAGGCCCGTGGGATTTGATCTTGGTCAGTTCTGGGACCCCCTTTTCTTCAGTGTGAGTCTTCAGAGGTCCTGGGGGGGCTTACATATCTTTCGAGGTTTGGGGAGGAGGGATCTTGTGCCTGCCAAAGTGTCCTCTGTCCCTGCCCCACTCTGTCTCCCACTCTGCTCCCTCTGGGTCCTGCTTGTGTTGCTTGGGAGTACGAGAATTTCTCAGATGTTGCCCTGCTCTGGCGATCGCTCAGCGGCCGTCCCGTTTGACAGCACAGGTTTCAGGTGGAGGGTGATTTAGCCTGAAGGAACTGCTGGGTAGGCCAGATGTGTTGGCATAGAAGCTCACCAGCGAGTGGAAGTGTTTCTGTGGCCACGGACACAGGCTCTTTGCTGACAGCTCCCGTCCGCAGGCCCTCAGCTACATTTTGGGTTAGCCTGTGGCCCTGCCTGCCATGAGAGCCACCTCCCTGCGGGGTCTCCTCACACCACATCGAGCCCTGCCTTCTGCCTCGCGGGACATTTGGCCAAGTTGACCTGCCTTTTGAAATAACCCTCCCGAGACACTTAAGTTTTCCTTCCCCGTCCTGTCTCACTTCTGACTATCCCTCCTTCCCCGACTCCTCCTCCTGCTTTGGAGTGTTGGGGTCTCCAAGCATCCAGCCCAGGGCCACCTTCCCTGACACTCTCCCCCAGGCCATTTCAGGACCTCTGTGGTGAGTTCAGCAGCAGCCGCCCCGCCTCCCCCGTTCAGCTCCCATCCTCCAGTGCCGCCGCCCTCCCCTCTGCGCTGGCCCATCTTTGCTGCCTGTGCAGCGACTCGTGATGTTGGGGTCCTCCCTCGGGCTGTCTCGCCTCTTCACCCCTGCCCCACTCTGCAGACAGACCACCCCACCTGCTCCCGGCCTCCATCATCCCGGAGCTCCTCCACCCTCTAGTTCCTCTTATGAGAGGCTGCCCAGAAGGCTCTTCCCAAGGCTGGAGACATCAGGTTCTAGCCCACGCCCCACCCCTGCAAGGGGACATGCTCCCCACCTGGCCGGCCTCTGCTTCTCCTCCGCTTGCCTGGAACCCTTCCAGAAGCTCTGCCAGCCTGGGAATGCAGAGGTGAGAGTCCCCAAGTTTCCCCAGGTATGTACCTGCAGGGGTGAGGTGAGACAGTATGTTCTGGTGCTAATGGAACCCAGCTGATTTGTGGGGGGAGGGGTCTGTGGGGCCCAGAATGGGGGCCGGAGCACAACCGGCTTCTCCAGAACCGGGAGAGCCCAGGCCACTTTGAAGGGCCTCAGACCTGTGAGACCTCGTGCTTCCGGGCCCCCGCCCTGGGAAGGAGCCCACTGTGACTCTGTGCCTGCCTCACGCTTCCCTTGCCACAGCCCTGAGTTTGTGGCCTGTGTGTGCCGGCGGTCTTTGGGGGGTGGTCTGCAGACCAGAGGCTTCGGGGCTACCTGGGGTTTCCAGGCCCTCCCGGAGAAACTTGCTGGATTAGCAGCCCAAAACTGTCCACAGCCCAGTCTCTGGAACCTCGGACTCTGTGACCTTTTCATGGCAGCAGGAACCTCGCAGCTGTGACTCAGGTTACAGAACTCCAGGTGGGGAGACGGTCCTGGATTATCGGGCAGGGGGGGCGTCTAACTCATGGGTTCTTTAACGCAGAGCACTTTCCTGGCTGATGGCAGGACAGTCCGAGAGTGAGCGGCTGCTGGCGTCAGAGCTGACCGGAGGCCACCACCGGGGAACGCAGGTGCCTCCCGAAACGGGAAGAGGCAGGGAAGCGCCCTTTCCTCTTGAGCTCCTGGAAAGGCACACGACCCCGCTGACACCTTGAGGTCCGCCCCGTGGGGCCCCGGCGGACTTCGCACCTTCAGAACCGTAGCTGATGGTCTGTGTGAAGTGTCCGCGTCCCTGGGAGCCGCTACAGCGGCAGCAGAAAACCATAGGCCCCTCCCGTGAGCTTACAGACCTCAGCATCACAAAGCTCTGTGTGTAAATTCATTCACTTACACGGGCTCACCTGGCGGGTGGTCGTGAGTGGGAAACCTCAGGATCCCAGCACCTGCTGCCCCGTCTCGGTCCCCTGCTCAGGTTCCGAGAGGGGGTGAAAACGCACGAGCAGGTAAGTCCGACTTTCTCAGCTCCTCCTCCTCCACGGCAGGGCACCCCCGAGAATGCTGCCCCTGCGGACGGCTGTCCTGGACCAGCTCTGGCCGGAGGGCTGTTCCAGGTGGGAACTGTGGCCTCGGTGGGCTGTGCTTGTGGCTAGGGCTGCAGCGGGGGAGGCAGTGGGCGGGGGCGGGGCAGGAGGCCGTGGGGTGGACGCTGAAGGATGGGTGTGGGTTTGCCAGGACGTGGGGGCAGGGGACATCCCAGGCACAGAGGTCTCAGCGGGGGCAGCTTGGTCTCGAGGACACACAGCGGGAGGGGCGGGACTGCCCAGGGGACTTCTGCCAGCTCCGAGGGTTGAGGACTCCGTCCCGGTCCCCAGTGGGCTGCGGAGAGGCTGGGGAGCCGGGAAGGCGGGTGGGAGAGGGACCAGGGCTTCGGGAGAGCACGTTGGGAGGTTGGAAGTCGGGCAGTGGGAGGGAACCCTTGTCTCTCTCCTCGGCTCTGAATTCCCTGAGGCCAGAGTCTGGGCTGAATTCAAGGCTTGACTGGAAGCAGGGGTGAAGCGGGCAATGAGGGAGAGGCGGCTGCAGAGAGGGGGAAGTTCTGCTGCACGGAACACAGTTGGGTGAGGAGCTTTAGTGGCGGGAACTCTCTTTGGAAAAGGATTCTGTCCCTGGAGGCCACTTGAGTTTGGCAACCCTTACAAAGCAAATTCTGAGGCCTAGTCATGCCTGAGGAAGTCTTAAGATACTGAAATGACAATAATTAAAAACAATACCACACCGCAAAGTAAGCATAGGGAAGCCCAGCAAACCTCTGACTTTGCTGTTTTTTTAAAAACACCAGATTCTTCCCAGAAAAACGTGCTCAGCTTGGCCCGCATGTGCTGGGCCAGGGGGCCTGAGACACAGGCCCTCAGTGTGCCTGGGGTTTGGGACTGAGGGCCTGCAGGTGGCTGGCGGCGAGCGTCCCCCCCCCCCCCCCCCGGTGTGGCGCCCCCGGGGGACCTAGGTGGGGCCAGGGCCGGGGCAGCAGAGCTTGGGCTCCAAGGGCAGAGTGCCCACATGCACACGCAGGAACCGGCGTCAGGTTGGCACCTCTCGAGGTAGGGGAAGGCAGGACGCGGGACAGACCTGTGGGCGACCTGACAGTGGCCACACACAGGGGTCTAGGCTGCAGCAGCGGAAGAAGGCCCCGATCCCTCCCAGCGGGGCCCCTCGGGCCTGACTCTGAGGTGGAGTTGGCTAAGAAGACTCTGGAAGTAGGAGGGGGCTTTGGTGAATAACGTCTCTGGAAACAAAGGAAGGTCGATACGTCTCGTTCTGTGGAAACCCAGGGTGGCCACGGCAAGGGGAACGCTTCTGAGGTCCGTGGGGGATACTCCGGGCCGTCTGAAAAGTGAGCAGACTGTGTTGACCCCGTCCCCTTCCTGAATTCAACACACATCGAGGAGGGAAGATCCCCACAGGAGACTTTCGTCCCTGCCGGGAACATCACCCCCTCACCCTCAGAATCTGCTCAAGCGGGTGTCCACCTGCAATCATCGCATTAAGAGCTTTAAGACCCCCCTGCCCCCACCAGGCAGGGACAGCTGTGTTCAGATGTGACGTTTCATGTCCTCATGAGTGACACTGACGCATTATAAATAGTTCTTTATTAGGAGTTTATATAGTTCTTGATACATAAAATAGATTTCATTTAAAATAGTTAAAATAGTTCCTGGCTGGAAGCAGCTTACTCTGATTCCTGCTAAAATCGTGTTCACATTCCAGTCCACCGAGGCGAGGAGACCACTGCTGCCCACAGAAGACCCGGCAGGAGCTGCAGGCCGCTGCCTACCCCAGTGGCAGCAGCTCCTTTCCTGAGTAAGGGAATGATGCTCGATAATCCTTCGTGAAAAAATAGATACTAGTCTCCTGTGCCGTAATACCGTGGGATCTAAGATCCCAGCTCCAATGTGGCCTGTGGAAGTCACCCCCCACCCCCGGACTTCCTGCCCTGATTTTCGGAGCCGCAGCATTCCAGAAGAGCTGCGGACATCTCGCAAAGCCCCCTGGGCTCTCAGGCTGTCAGGGGCGTTTCCAGCCCAGGTGCCAGGCCTGCATCACCGCATGCAAGTGCGGGCGGCCGGGACGGCGGTGGGGAGCACTCAGTGGTCCCACTCGCCGCCGCCGGGGCCCTGCTCCTCGCTGTCCTCCTCCTCCGAGTCAGCAGACACTCTCTGGATTCTCTGGAGCGCTGCCTTGATGCTTCTCTCCAGGTCGCTGGCTGGCTTGTTGCTGGGGCTCGGGCTGAGGCCGGAGTGAACCTTCTTCAGCTTGACCCCCTGCCTTATGGCAGCCAGAAGCTGCTCGTTGAAGGAGGTGTGGGGACAGGTCAGAGCGGGCACGGCTGGCCTCTGCAGCGGGCTTCTGCCCCTCCTTAGGGCGGCCAGGACTTCATCCATAGACCCTGCAGTGGAGCAGACAGAGCAGGTGCCATCAAGAGGCCGCACTCCCGGCCCAGGACAGTTAGTGACATGGTTCAGCGCGTCTTTTGTTACACAGACGCTCTCATTAGCTGCTGGAAAGGTCCTCCCCAGGTGTGCTGAGTGCAGGGGAGTCACTCCTCTCCCCCCATCACTCCCTGCCCGCCCCGTCCTCGGAGCCGCAGCAGCTCAGAGACACGGTCATGCACACGTGTCCTCATGACGGCTGGGATGAGTGCCCCCCCCTCCCCCCCGCAGAGGTCTGCCCACACCCCAACTGCAGGTCCGGGTGTGCACACCCCTGCTCCGCATTCACACCACACTGCTGCGAACCACCTGTGCATAGGCCGGGTGGTCTCCATCTAAGAGTGTGGACGTTTTTGTTTGTACCTGCTTCAGGGTATGGCGGAACCGCAGCATGGAATGATTCTATTCATACGGTTCATGTCGCCTCCTGCAGAACCCCTGCCCGTCCCAGGTGGAGGGGCTCCAGCAGAGTCTTTGCACCAAATGCACACAGAATTCTGCTGGGATGTATCTACCTGCCTCCGCCCGCGAAGCAGCAGCTCTGAGTCGGGCAGACGATTTAAGCCCGTCTCCTCAACAGCCAATGTATCAGCCGGAATTAGAACTACCGGTCAGAGCGGCAGCCCTCATTCAACAAAACATTCACGTGCGTTCACTGTATTGTACTTGCAAAGGCAAAATGGGGTCCACTGGGTGTTTTTTTTTTTACCACTTCACTTTAGAAAGATCTCCCAAAATATGGCTTCTCAGTCCTCCAGTCTGTAAGAACAGCCTTCTGCATTCTCATGTCCCTTTACCATAATTCCCAACCCATATTCAGCTTAAGTCGTAAAAATTAAATTCTGGAAGTGACTCAGAGCAGACTCAACAGCAGGCTTAACTCAAAGCAACATAAAAAAAATTCCAGGAGCAGAAATCAAACGCACACTCAAGTCTTAAGAACCTGAAACAGGAATCTTTAAGAGTGACCCCAAGTCTCCAGACCATTGAAATGTCTAGAGACAGTTTCCTCCTGGTGAGCTGGTTAGTGTCCAGCAAACTCCACCTCAGGCTATGCTAACTTTGCATTAAGGGAGTGGTGGCTTAAGGCAGCCAATGCCGGAGAGTTTTAAGGCTGTAGAGACTCCTCCAAAAGATTCCGATTTGAGGGTGATTGCCCCCACAGCAGCCAGCTGCAGGGGGACTGAGCGAGGACAGACGCTACGGTTACCTGGGCCTCCGAAACCCGCTGAGGAGTGATGGGTTCCTGCAGCCCTGGGCTCCGATGAGTCCGACGAGTCACACACCAGGGGAAGGGGCTGATCCGCTGTCACCGACGTCCTCCCGTATGAGTTCTGGCGATTGGGGGACTGAGAATACGGAAAGGGCCCAGCAGGGAGGGGTGGGGGAGGCGGGGGAGGCGGTGGGGGAGGGGGGGGGGGGGGGGGGGGCGGTGACAGGTCCTCGCTGGATGGGCAATCTGTTTGGTCGCCAACGGGAACAGAGCTCTGGACAGTCTTTCCAGAGCCGGGCAGATCCCCGGGGGTCTGCGTGTAGCTAACTTCAGAGACAGGTGCGCCTCCAGCCTCCCCAGAGGACAGGTGGCTCCCGGAGGCCATCGGAGGCGTCTGTGGGGAAGGCCCAGCTGGCAGGTGTGGAGCTGCAGGTTCTGAGCAAGGGGTCTTTAGGACAGAGCCACCTGGACATCTCTGGAAAGGAAACACTGCTGTGAGGCGCTTGCCACGGTGCAAACCATCGGAATATAGAGCTGCGCGCTCAGTGCGCCAACGCGGACGGGCCTCTGCAGGGATGGTGTCGTGTGTGCGGCGGCTCCCTCTCACTCTGGACAGCCGCCCTTGCTACCAAATCGATTCCTAAGGAATAAGCATCAATTCCCTGGATGTGTAATACCATCTCTGCAATAAATATGTGAACCCACACGTCGATGAAAACATTCCGTTTTAGTATAAAAAAATAAGACTCAAAATAACAAGAGACTGTGGGCTGAGAAAATGATGGCGAATCCGTTTAAAGTATGAGGTAGCAGTGAAAATCAGACAGTACACAAAGTCAGTGAAACGGTCTAAAAAATGCAGATGATGCAGTGTTATATCTATAATAACTATGTAAAACACAGCGGTATGAAAAATTCCGCCAGAGTGGACCTCAAAGTGTCAGTTGTATCATGTCTCTTCTCCAGTTTTTAGGTTTAAATTTTGTAACTTAAAAATGTGAATTTATATTTTTTTAAATTTGAGAGATTGAGAGAGCACAGAAGGGGGAAGGCCAAGGGGAGCAGGTACCCCGCTGAGCCGGGAGCCAATGCCGGGCTGAGGTCCCGGAGATCCCTGAGATCGTGACCTGAGCTGAAGGCAGACGCTTAACCCACTGAGCCACCCAGGCGCCCCTAAAAATGTAAATTTAAAACATTCTGGTCTCTCGAGTACTACTTTGATAAAGGAAAACATAACCTTATTAAAAAAAATGAAACTTGAGGGACGCCTGGGTGGCTCAGTTGGTTAAGCGGCTGCCTTCAGCTCAGGTCATGATCCCAGCGTCCTGGGATCGAGTCCCACATCAGGCTCCTTGCTTGGCAGGAAGCCTGCTTCTCCCTCTGCCTCTAGCCTGCCACTCTGTCTGCCTGTGCTTGCGCTCTGTATCTCTCTCTCTCTCTAACAAATAAATAAAAAAATCTTAAAAAAAAAAATGAAACTTGAGTGGTGGGAGCAGGTCCCTAATGAAGGCACTGACTAGCCAATGAAACAGAAAATGTAAATATGTAGCCAATAGAGTGGACTAGATCTCTATCTGTAAACAAGAACACATCTCGGGGGCGCCTGGGTGGCTCAGTGGGTTAAGCCGCTGCCTTCGGCTCAGGTCATGATCTCAGGGTCCTGGGATCGAGTCCCGCATCGGGCTCTCTGCTCGGCAGGGAGCCTGCTTCCCTCTCTCTCTCTCTCTCTGCCTGCCTCTCCATCTACTTGTGATTTCTCTCTGTCAAATAAAAAAATAAAATCTTTAAAAAAAAAAAAAAAAAAAAAGAACACATCTCAAAAATGTAATTTAAGTGGAAAAAAACCTGGCAGAGGCTGTATGTAATGTGATGATACTAATGTAGACTTAGCAGTAATATATCAAAAGTGCAAAACAAAGAGTACAGGCACACCTCGTCTTACTGCACTTGGCTTTATTTTGCCTTGCAAATATTGTATTTTTTAATAAACTGAAGGTTTGTGGCAACCCTGCATCAAGCAGGTCCCTTGGGGCTGTTTGCACCAGCATTTGCTCACTTCATGTCTCTATCACATTTTGACCATTTTTGCAATATTTCACATGTTTTCATCATTAACTATGCTATGGTGATCTGTGGTCAGTGATCTTTCATGCTACTATTACAGTTATTTTGGGAGGCGTGCCTCGGTGGCTCAGTCAGTGAAGTGTCTGCCTTCAGCTCCGGTCATGATCTCATGGTCCTGAGATCAATCCTGAGTCGGGCTCTCTGCTCAGTGAGGAGTCTGCTTGTGTTCTCGTGCTCTCTCTCCCCCAAATAAATAAAAATCTTTAAAAACAGTTGTTTTCGGGTGCCCAAACTGTGTCCGTGTAAGACCATCAACTTCATCATTGTCTTATTCTAGGAAACTGCCATAGCCAGCCCACCTCTGGCCACCGTGACCCGCCAGCAGCCAGTGACATGGAGACAAGACCCTCCACCAGCAGAAAGACCACAGCTGGCTGAGGCCTGGTTGATCATAATTTGAGCAATAAAGTATTTTTAAATGAAGGTATGTACATTTTTGGAGACCTCGTGCTATTAATAGACAACAGTAAACAGATGACAGTATAGCATAAACATCGCTTTTATATACACTGGAACACCAGAAAATTCACCTGCCTCTTTACTGGGGCGGTCTGACCCCTGCACGGTCTCCCTCCCACACTTTTCCAAGTCTTTCCACAGCAAACAGCAGAGCAATGGCAGCAAGCCCCAAGTCGCTAGTCATGGAGTGACTGAGTGACACACAGACACAGAACTGGACTCCCAGGAACTCCGGGCCAGACTCCAGGGTCATGTAACCATCCTGATGGCAGGGATGCCCAACCCCCCAGGACCCCCTTCCCAGCACCCCTGCAGCTGCAAGTTGCAGTGACCCTGGCCTGCTGAGTTCTGCCTTATGTTACTGGGAGGTCTGTCTCCCCAGGGCTCACCCAAGACAAATTAAGCCCTTGACCTCCAAGCAGCCCCTCAGAAATTTAAAAACAACCTGTCTCAGCTCAACAAGTTGTCACGTATCAGGATTCACTTCCTGTCTTCTCCTGCTTCCTTCCTTCCTTTCAAATGTGGTCAAATTGGCTTTGTCCCCTGGAGGGTGGCACTTCTTGGCAAACATGGATCCCCTCGTGCTCCAACTCGGTCTTCCCACTTCCAGAGGTGGGTCTGGGCATTCGTGACTTTCAATATTCTTTTTTTTTTTTTTTAAAGATTTTATTTATTTATTTGACAGGTCACAAGTGGGCAAAGGCCAGGGGGGGGGCGGTGGGAAGCAGGCTCCCCACTGAGCAGATCCCAGGACCCTGAGATCATGACCTGAGCCAAGAGCAGAGGCTTAACCCACTGAGCCACCCAGGTGCCCCATTCGTGACTCAAGCTCCCCAGGTGATTCTGATGTGCTGCCCGGGCAGGAGAGGGCCTGTTGCGGCTCTGCAGTTCGAGATAGGCGGCTGCATATAAGCCTGGACTAAGTGTGGCCACTCAGGGTCACAGGGTTAAGAGGTAAATGAGAATGAACGTACATGTCTAGCACCGGGCCGATATACAGTAGGGGCTCATTTATGATCAGAGCAGTAAGCACATCAGAAAGCAAGGTGAAGTCAGGATGTCCTGATTTATCAGTCCAGTGGCTCCTTTCCTTGTTGGCATCACAGCACACCTTCAATACCTTATTCCAGAATTTTGTCTGGCTGCAGGTGGTCTCTCCTTGTGGGGGTGGCTACAGCCTTGGGTCTTTGTGAAGGTGTGTGTTATAGATGTGTGATGAGAACGGATGTATGTTTTATACTGTACTAGTTTAACATTGTTTTTAAATAAGTAGCTATTTACCTTCTTTTTAAACCTATTCATTTTTCCCAGAGCACTTCACTATACACTATGTCACTCTGTTCCCTTGCCTGCATCTTAGAGAATCCTTTATTACAACTGAGGAAACATGAGCTAAGGTTGAGGCCAGTGTAGCCACCCTCTATTTTCCTAGAGGCTGGGCAACACTACAGCAGGCAGAGTCAACCCCACGGGGAGAGCAAGCAAGCACCCTGGTGCACAGCAATGTCCAAAACTTAATATTCTAATATTTTCAGGTGCCCGGCTGGCTCTGTCGGTTAAGCACCTGCCTTCTGCTGAGATCATGATCTCAGGGTCCTGGGATCGAGCCCTGTGTTGGGCTCCCTACTCAGCGGGGAGCCTGCTTCTCCCTCTCCCTCTGCCTCTGCCCCTCCCCCCAATCATGCGTGTGTGCTTGCTCACTCCCTCTCAAATACATACATAACATGTTTTTTAAAAATATTCTAATAATTTTGTTTTTTATTTCTACACTAAAAATAATGGTGTTTGGGGAACGTTTTGTGTTCCCAATGATCTGTTCATAATACTTGACACTTTTCTCCCAGTACGGGTGATCTTCGTTTATTTCTCCAGAAAATGCAGGTGAGGGGACTATTTCTAGAACTTACCTCTTTAAATGCTCTCAGCCGCTGGAGTGTTTTTTTGCGTTCCTGGTTTATCCATTCTTTCTTCTTTTGCTCTTCCTCTTTCATCTTGTCTCTTTTCTATATATAAAGAAACAGATGTTTGTACATTTCTCCAAATAGAAGTCTTGAGAGAGAAAGGGCCAGTGACCGGATGCAATGCCTCCCCCAGCCCAAGTCCCAGCCCCCCTCCCCAGACTGCAGGGCTGGACTTCGGGCTCCCCAGGATCAAGCCTGGTGGCCGCTCCCACCCCCCACACCAGGGGAGATCCCCTCTCCGTAGATTTAAGCCAGTGTGTCAGGTGATGCGAACATGAGACATGTTCTCTTCAGCCACTTACCACCTGGATACGATGATGCTGATGGAAATGTTTCACACTCTCTTCCGCCAGCTGCAGTCGGAGCCGATGGTTCTCTCTGCACTGATCCTGGGAAAACGATACAAGTCACTGGCGTGTGTGCATTGTTGCCGTGGCCGCTAGCAGAGAAGCCTGGCAGAAGGAGGCACTGCGTTTGGGCTGTCGTGTGAGGCAATCGTACTCGGGGATTTCTGGTGTGGCTCTGTGGTCCTGCCTCCCCTCAGTCATGGGACACGTGCAGATGGGCTACCGCTGGGGACTGGCGGCCCCCAGTGGTAAGGACCACAGCTGATTTTGTGCTGGGAAAGATGGAAAAGCAAACCCCCCAAGTGGAAATGAGAGGACACACAGGCAGTCCCCTGTCCTGAATTAGCATGTTTCTAAGAATCTGTTTCCATGCGACAGTTTTAAACACATCTCCCCATAATGTTACAATAGTAACTACATGTCCAGACAACCATATCCAACCCACAAATACCTGGAAAATTATATTAAAAACTGTATTTTAACTGCGCTTTACCATTCTTAGTATATCACTTTTAGGTAATCATGGAGTTTTTAAAAATTAAGAAAAAAATCACTCACCAAATATAAGGAGTGATATAAGCTGAATTTTCTTTTTTTAGATTAAAATTTTTTTAAAGTCATGTCTACACCCAGCATGGGCCTCAAACTCACAACCCCAAGATCAACACTTGATCCCCACTGACTGAGCCAGCCAGGTGCCCCATTATTTCTGATATTCTATAATTGGTAATTTAAAATAAATTTTAGGGGCGCCTGGGTGGCTCAGTGGGTTAAAGCCTCTGCCTTCGGCTCAGGTCATGATCCCAGGGTCCTGGGATCAAGCCCCACATTGGGCTCTCTGCTCAGCCGGGAGCCTGCTTCCTCCTCTCTCTCTCTCTCTCTGCCTACTTGTGATCTCTGTCTGTCAAATAAATAAATAAATAATCCTTAAAAAAAATTTTTTTAAATTAATTTTAGAATATACTATAGCTGATTATTAGAAGTGTCTTCCTACCATTATTTTTTAAATAACTGTGTATGTAACAGGCATTCGACACATTTGTTGAACAGATTAATCAAAAATCTAGACATTATGGTAAATGCTTAGGCCCCAAAAGAAACAGAATCTTTAAAAAAAAAAAAGTAAATATATCTTATTTAAAGCCACTGATAGTTACACAAACACATGAAATTAATCACTGTGTTGGCAGAAAGCCCTCCTTTCAACCGCTCTTTATCTTCCATAGAAGGAGTCCCCGGAAGGGGAAGGGCGGAGAGCAGCTGCCCCACCGAGCGCCTACCTGTCTGTTCCTGAGACGGGCTCTCCGGGCGCAGATCCTGCCCCGCTGCGACTCCAGGCGCCCGCACTGCCGGCTCAGCTCCTTCACCTCTGCGCTCTGGTCCCCCGGCAGCCCTGCCACGCCAGCGAGCGCTCCCAGCTCCTCTGGGCTTTCACACGGGTCATAATAGACAACCTCCTCTTCTTTATCTAGAAACATATTGATGACGTCTTTAAAACATGGTTGGGTATAAAAAATAACACTTTAAATGTTAGAAGGTAAAGATGACTTGTGACCCCACCACCTAGGGAGAGCCACTATTAACGTGTGTACACACACAACTACACACACACAGCGCCACACGTATCAACAGCACAGGGCTAAGAGGCCATTTTCCATGTGATGGAAACAGAATTTTAATGGCAACGCAGTGCCCTCTCATTTGAGCATTCTGTACTAGAATATTCCGGGTCCCGTTACTATCTATTTATTTCACAGTGATGCATATCTGAACATAAAAACTATGTACATTTTTTTACTTTTTTCGAAGATTTTATTTATTTGACAGAGAGCACAAGTAGGCAGAGCAGCAGACGGGGTGGGGGGAAGCAGGCTCCCTGCCAAGTGAAGTGCCCAATGCGGGGCTCGATCCCAGGATCCCGAGATCACAACCTGAGCTGAAGGCGCCCCTTATTACTTCTTTTTTTTTTTTTAATTTTTTCTTTATTTATCTGACAGGGATCACAAGTAGGCAGAGAAGCAGGCAAAGAGAGAGGAGAAGCAGGCTACCTGCAGAGCAGAAAGCCCGATGTGGGGCTCAATCCCAGGACCCTGGGATCATGACCTGAGCTGAAGGCAGAGGCTTAACCCACTGAGCCACCCAGGCGCCCCCTTATTACTTCTTTAGAAGATAAGTCAGGGCCCTTGATAATCAGCACTCAGTGGCCCTCCACGAAGGCAACTACCTTTGACCAGCAGTGTGGCATTTAGGCACCTTAAAGATATTTAATTATTACATATGTATTTTTTAAAAACTCCAGCCCTACAGAACTGAGGAAAATAGAAAGTGAAATCTTCTTCTTCCTTTCTCCTTCCGTCCTTCCTTGGGATCCCATTCCCAGAGGAAAACATGAACAATTCAGCACGCATCTTTCCAGATAACTTTTTAAATAGAAATTCCCCCTAGATATGTAAAATGCTTATAACCTGAAATTACTATAAAGTTTTTTTTAAAGCTAGGATTAAATTAAATGTTTAGATTCAGTACAAAGAAAATAATTATGCAGAGGAAATCGAAGGGGAAAAAGACGTAAGTAAAAGGAGAGACATACCATGTTCTTGGATGGGCAGATTCAAAATTCAAAGATGATGATTCTCCCCAAATTAATCTCTAATTTTAAGCACAGTCCCAATAAAAATTCTAAAGAGTTATGGGTTTTTTGGTTTGGGGTTTTTTTTTGGTTCATTTGTTTGTTTGGTACTTGCTAAAATGGTACTTGGTACTTTGGTACTTGTGTACATCAGTATACAAACAGGGCTCTCCAGCACACTGTCCTCACTCTGTATATTTAGGTCATGGGACTGTGGGATAACCAGTCCTTTCTCTGTTTTGCTGTGTGTTTAACTATGACTGTATCACTGGAATAACAAAAATGTTAAAAGGAAATTTTAGGAAATTTCAGTAGATGTTTTAGCCAACTTATAAGAAGTAATAATGTGGCCTCTATTTCCTTGGATGTGTGATTTAAACATTTTAACATACACATTTAAAGATAAATCTTACCTTTTATAAGCCTTTTAATTGAGTCCAACTGTGTTATAAGCAGTATTTCTTCATATTTTAATATCTCAAATTTAACCTCATACAGTTCTAATTGGACTTCATAATACTGTATTTCTAATTCATCTACAACGTCTATATTTTTTTCTTGTTCTGGAAGATCTTCCATCTTGTTTTCATGGAAAAAGTAAGAGCAAGTTAAAATAATTAGTACACTGAAAGCTAATGTTAGATGCATTCGATCAATTTTCTGTTGTCTGCTTAAGACCAAACAGAAAACAGAAGAAACACTCTTCCCTTTCAAGTGACAAAACAAAAATGCCTTATTCAATGTTTGTTACAGATACTTTAACTTACCCTTGACACATACAAAAACATTTAGGTTTAGAGAAATATCAATAGCAGTGAGGCATCTGCACTGTTTCCTGCTTCAAACCTTTATCGTTACTGGAAGAAGTTTAAGTGGCTGTGATCCTAGGAGGAAGGACCTTTGTGTTCCTCCCGAGTTGTGCTGAAACACTGCTTCACTGATTGAAGTGTATTACCCACTTCAGCACTGAGCTCAGTGTTATTACCAGGAGCATCTTAGAATATTTCAAAAGCATCTTGACCGAAAGAAGCTGTATGGCCAAACTTCCACAGTCTAAATTTTCAGCTAGTGGAGGATGTTGGAATGAGCGAAGCAAGGAAAGTCTGTTAATAGTGCTTGGAAAGAAAGGTGCTACCTAGAAGAAGTGTGGGTTTTCTTTTCTTTTTCTTTTTTCTTATCTTTTCTTTTTTTCTTTTCTCTCTTTTATTCTTTTCCTTTTCTTTCCCTTTCTTTTTTCTTCCTTTTCTTTCTCTGCCTGTCCTTCCTTCCTTCCTTTCTAGAGAGGGCGTGTGCACAATGTATGTGCGTCAGGCGGTGGCTGGGGCGGTGGGGAGGGGGAATCTTAAGCAGTGTCCACAACCAGTGTGGAGCCCGTTGAGGGGCTCGATCCCTTGACCCTTAGATCATAACCTGAGCCAAAATCAAGACACTTAACCAGCGGAACCACTCAGGTGCCTCAAAAGTGTGGTTTTTTTCCCCAACCAGGTTTCATTTATCTTTGTCTTACCTTTCTATGAATTTCAGCTCTTTTGTGATTTAAACACAATTCTCTCGCTCTCATGAGCTGCAGAGTCTCTCGGGCTAACATCAGCTTGAGTTTTTCTAATCTGGGAGTTGCCGTGGCCCAGGCAGCCTGGCCAAATCTCTTCTTGTCCTGTTCCATTTGTTTCTGCATTCCTGTTGGATTATAATTAACAAAATAAAAACATAATTACAACTCATTGAAAAGGGAAAAATGTATCCTGAGCTAATTGTTTACTGCCTTCCATGTTACTTGCAAAAAACATCCTTTCTAAGAGAAAAATTGTTTTATTTAAGTGATTTTTTTATTGTTACAAAAATAATACATGGACATCAGTATAAAATCTTTAGATACTTTGGGGCGCCTGGCTGGCTCAGTCAGTGGAACATGGGACTCTTGATCTCGGGGTTCTGAGCTTGAGCCCCACATTGAGGTGTAGAGAGTTCTTAAAATATTTACAAAGAATTTCAGATACTTCATTTAAAAATAATAATTATAAATCATGAATCTCATCTACCTGAGATGATCGTTCTTACATTTTGGTGAATATATGACCAGACTGTTTCTATGTCAAGCTAGACAGACAGTTTGAACCAAAAACAAAAAATAAAAACCCCACAAGGGGCACCTGGGTGGCTCAGTCGGTTGAGCATCTGCGTTGGGCTCAAGTCATGATCCCAGGGTCCTGGGACGGAGCCCCGCATCAGGCTCCCTGCTCAGCAGGGATTCTGCTTCTCCCTCTCCCTCCGTCCCTCTCCCTGCTTGTGCTCTCTCTCAAATAGATGAATAAAATCTTTTTTAAAAAACCCCACAAGATCACCATTCTTCTTTGAAGCTTATTATTTCATTTCACATATTGTGGAACTCTCACCATTCAGAAAAACAGATACAGAGAATCCTACTTCGTGACCACTGTCATTTCCCTTGTTGAATGGAACTTAACAAAATGGCACATGTTAGCTTCCTGTCTGGGGCCATCAGCTACCACGACTTAATCCATCAGAAGTCCTTCGCCCGCCCCAGCCACCCGACTGCGGCATTCTTTCGGCCCCATGTCCCTGCCCCTTCCGGCTCTGCTCCAGCCGCCAGGCTTTCCTTAAGTTCCTCACACTTGCCAGCTTCCCTTCAGCCAGAGAACCTGGTGGCTGTCATTTCTTCTGGAACACTCTTCCCTCACTCTGCTCTCTCAACTCGCACTGACCCTTCAGAGATCAGGGCAGGCGCCACTTCCCAGAGGCCTTCACTGACCTACTGAAGGAGCCTCGTGCCTCCTGGCAGCTCTCAGAGCCCCATGCTTCTCTTCTTAACGGAAGAAGATGGTTGCTAGCGCCATCTTCCGTGTGTTGGAGGGAATACGTAAGTAGGATCTCTCTCCCCTCACCAGACTGACTGTACAGTGTCTATTTATACTCATCCTTACGCTGAATCCCCAGCTCCTAGGAAACACAGGGCCTTTTATTCAAGAGGCTTCAAGTGTTTGTTGAGTCAAATGAAAATGACACACACCCTGGTATAGAATTTTACACTGTTACCTGCTAATGCTTTTACTGTTTCTTTAAAATAATTCACTGTAATGTCCTGAATAGAGACTATGGCTTCTTCAGCCTGTCTGGTCCATTCTTTGGCTTCCTTCTCCAAGGCAACTATCCGCTTAGGACCCAAATTATCCTCATCCAAGGATTTCTACAGAAGATGGGAAAATCGTATTAGAAGAGTAATGCAGAGCCAGAGGAAACTGAAAGGAAATTGGTTGCACAGATTATGCCAACTACTTTTATAACTACTACTTAATTAAATTTCCTTCATTCAGCAACTCCTTACTGAGTATGAAGGAGGCTCTAAGCTAGACACCACCCGGAAGACAAAGGGATACTCTGGGGTTTGAAGAAAAAGAAAAAACCTACTTTCACCTTGCCTTACTAGAATAACATTTTCCAGACAGGAATGCTCTCAAGTTATGTTTCTCTGTTAATTCACAATTCTTTCGGGGCACCTGGCTGGCTCAGTTGGTGGAGTGTGTAACTCTTGATCTCAGGGTTGCAAGCGTGAGCCCCACACTGGGTGTAGAGATTAAGTTAAAAATTTAAAAAATTTAGAAAAACCCACAATTTTTTAAATGGCACCTGTGCTGTTAAGCACAGGGGCCTGGTACACAGCATTCAAGTGTTAGCTGTCACTACGGTTTCTTTTAGGGATACGACAGGAAGCTTTTTCAATATGATCATTCTTCTCCGAAGTGCAAAGATAATACCTAACCTAAACATAGTAAAATCTAAACATTCATAATTAAAACATATACTAGCAGTCTTTTGGCAGCCAATTCTTCTACAAAGCTGTTACTCTAAGAAATACATAGACGCTGGCCATCAGGGAAATGTAAATCAAAAAAATAGGACACCACTTCACATCCACCAGGATGGCTAAAACCAAAAAGACAGACAGTGACAAGTGTTGACAATAATGTGGACAAACTGGAACCCTCACTTACCACTGGCAGGAATGTAAAATGGTACGTTTGCATTGGAAAAGTCTGACAGTTCTTTGGAAAGGCTAAATATAGTTACCATATGACCCAGAAATTCTGCTGCTAGGTAAACACCCTAGAGAAATGAACACATATGTCTGCATAGACACAGATGTACACAGATGTTCACAGCAGCTTTATCCTAATATTCAAAAAGTGGAAACTAATTTTTTGAATGGAAGTTTAAATGTCCACCAAACAAGCCAAAGCTCCACCAGCTCCTAAGTGGGTAAGTAAAATGTGCAACATCCATGTAGTGATACTACGGGACCAGAGAGAGAAACAAAGTTCTGGTACATGCACCAGCATGGATGGACCTTGAAACCATTATGTGAAATGAAAAGAGCCAGACACAAATCTGTACATGATCCCGTACAAGATGAAGTGCCCAGAAGTAGAAAGTAGACTGGTGGCTGCCTAGGGGTGGGGGAAGGGAATGGAGAGTGATGCTACTGGGCATGGGGTTTCTTTCGGGGGTGATGAAAATGTCCTGGAGCTAGACAGTGGTGACAGTCACGCAAATGAATATACTAAAAACCACTGAATTATACACCTTAAACAGGTGAATGGTATGGTCTGTGAATTATATCTCAGGGAAGCTGTTAATTAAAGAAAAATATATACAGGAAGAAAAGACTATCCAAATAATAAACTTTCAGAGTAACGAGCAGAACAACTTTCTCTGGAAATCTGAGGGGTATGAGTTTTCTCTAAATAGGATACCATTTCTACAGTTCCAAAACTTGGCTGGGGCATGAGAACATGTGTGGCTGGCCCAGTGCACGGGGCAGAGAGCAAGAGATCTCTCTGATGTCTTCTGACTCCAGCTGGTTGAGACCCAGGGGAAGCTGTTTAACCCCTCTGGGCTCTAGGTTCCTTTGTAATACTGACAGGAGAACGCCTGTTCTAACTAAGGTCACTGGACTGTTCCAGAGCTCCAGGAAATAAGAGCAATGGCGACATTTACTAAAGCTTAAATTACTGAATTATGACCCAGGGCCTTGCTATTTATATTTTCATCCAGTTTCTTAGAAATCTGCATATGTCCTTAGAATCTGAAAATAGGCTCAAGTAAATACGCATCACATCAAAAACAAGTCACTCTAAGAAATACATAGATATAGCAAAGAATGTGTTTAACCCTTGAAAAACTGCAGAAATCTTAATGTATTCAGATGACCAATGTAAAATGCCTTCATTTTAAAATTAGTTTTACAAAATAAATTCAGTGTATATATCATACCATCTAAACAGAACGGTGAACCCAAGGCACAAAAACAGACTCAATGTCAAATGGGACTAAAGAAATATGTGACAAAGGGTAATTTGATAAAATAAAAAATATAAAGAAAACATACCAAAATACTAAGCTTACATAGTGTTGCAACTTCTCTCATATCCCTAAATGGCTTCAGTAAATACTGGAAGAACATAGTTGCCCCTGTAACTAATTCCTGGTATGCCTCATCTTCCTCTTGATAGACGTTCATCAGTGCTACCATGGTCTGGGCTTTCTCGTGCCCCTGAAGAACCTAGAAGACAGAAAGTAAATAGAGCTCAAGGAAGGACAGTTATTTATAAGATCAAGCCAAACAGGGGCGCCTGGGTGGCTCAGTGGGTTAAGCCGCTGCCTGCGGCTCAGGTCATGATCTCAGGGTCCTGGTATTGAGTCCCGCATCGGGCTCTCTGCTCGGCAGGGAGCCTGCTTCCCTTTCTTTCTCTCTCTCTCTGCCTGCCTCTCCATCTACTTGTGATTTCTCTCTGTCAAATAAATAAATAAAATCTTAAAAAAAAAATCAAGCCAAACAAACAAAACTAAAGAAATTTTAATGCCCTGAACTTTAAAATTTGAAATACTGATTAAATATGAAGATGCTATTGCCCTCCAACCAAAAGGCCCCATAAAAGAGGAATGGTTAATGAAATCATGCAGTATCCACGGTAGAATGCTATTGCTGTAATCATTCAATGGCGTGACACCCTTCACAAGCTCCTTTTATAAAGCCATTTTAATTTAAAAAGCTCATTCCATAGGCGGCTGAAGGAGATGTAATTAAGAGTTTGCAACGTGGCTGAATTCCTCTCCCACACCCTTCTTCCTCAAAAGAATGCGCAGAAAACTCATCCAGATTAAGAACGACCTATGATGAGAACGAGCAAGCAATAGGACATGTCCAGGGGGTTCGATCACTAAATCTTGGCCACCGTAGTAAACTGTGGATATGCACGCCGTCGTTTTTCTCCCAAACCCTTTTGTGGACTTGCGTTCCTCCTCCCCTTAAATTCTGTAAGTTTGTAGCTCTAAGAATGAATTGTTCGGCTTCCCAAACGACCTCTTTTAAGCTTAAAATTGCACCCCCGTTGCTAGTCCGAATCGGTAAATAAAGCTCACTCCCCTTCGGCTTTCCATCTGGCCCAGTCTGCGCTACTTTCCGAACCGTGTCCCCCAGGCCCCTTCGCCGTCTGGAGCAGCGGTCTCCCTCGCTCGCGTCCCCCCACTCGCAGAACCGGGAAGTGTTTACATCTAGCGCGTGTTGTAGTTTCCCACACGCACTACGGCTGTTTCCGGTTCTGTTTCCGCTATTCTCTGGCAAATCCCGTGAGCGCGGCCGGCTCCGCCAGATGCGCGGGGACCCTCCGGAGCACGCCGGCCCCCGCCCCGCAACAGGTGTCAGGCACCTGTGCACCTGCGCGCGCCCCGCCCCGTCCCCGCCCACCGTCACCTGGCCGGCCGGCCGGCCGCGGGGCTCTCGGGAACACTACCCGCCCACCCGCGCCCACCCACGCGCGCCCACCCACGCCCACCCACAGCGCGCGCAGCCCAGCGGCCCCACCGAGCCGGCGGGAGGGGGCCGCGCGTACCTGGCGCAGGCGCGCGCCCGCCGCCGTCCACCGCGCGCGCAGGGCCCTGTCCCGGAAGTCGCGCAGGCTCTCGCAGTCGGGCGCGCCGCCGTCGGCCGGGAAGAGCGCGTCGCGCACCGCCGCGCCGCCGCAGCCGCTCGCCGCCTCGCCCAGGTAGCGCTCCAGGCGCCCGCACAGCTCCTGCAGCGCCGCGTCCCCGGGGCCCGCGCGCGCCGGCCACACCACCGCCCACAGCCCGAGCCCCAGGCCCCAGGCCCCGCCGGCGCGCGCGTCCAGCTCCGGCGGCAGCGGCGGGAAGCAGCGCTCCAGCGGCGGCCACAGCGCCGCCAGCTGCCGGTGCGCGCCGCGGAGCCCGGCGGCCGAGAGCAGGCCCGCCCAGCTCGGGGGGGACGCGGCCGGCTCGGGCTCGGGCTCGGGCCGGCTCCCCTCGCGCCGCCGCCGCTGCGCCGTGCGGTCGTGACAGGTCACCGCGAACTTGGCCTCCGCGTCGTTCCAGGCCACGAGGAAGCGCAGCTGGTGCCGCTCGGGCTCGGCGAAGAGGTCGTCGCGGACCGGCACCCAGCCCTCCAAGCTGTCGGGCTGCTCGTCGTCCATGGCCGGCGGCTCAGCGGCCCGAGGACCGGGCTCGCGCGCGCCTGGCCTCCCCGCACCTCCGGGGGCCGGGCGGCATTCTCGCCGCTCACCCTCGCGTCAGCGCCCGTCGGGCTCAGCCCCCCGGAGCCTCTGATTGGCTGCCAGCGCGAGGGCGGGTTCTCGGCAGCCAATGAGAAACTCAGAAGTTGTCTCGGGCGGGGCCCTGGGCAGCGGTCCCGGTCGCATCCCCGCCCCGGAGCCCGGGAACTTCCACTCTTGCCTCACGGTTTCCACCTTTGTACCTGCTCACGTAGGAAGAGTGTTCCCCACCTGAGCGAGCTACCCTCTTAGCCGCCTGCGCTGAACTGCGAGCCTCTTGGGAACGGGGACCGGCCTGGGCGCTACTAGTCCCCGAGGGTTCCTGCGCCCGAGGACGGTGCAGACTTGCTGGACACCAAATGTTAAATCAAACGTAGGAGTTACTGGCTGAGGACCTGGAAGCGCCAGCCAGTGGGTAAAAGCCACACATTTGCCGTTACCGAGTCAGCAGGCTTTACTGGGGTGTCAGCTGTGTGCAGGTTCGGGGGCGCACACAGATGTCTCGGTCTTCAAAGCATCCCAGCTCCCAGACCGCATGTATGAGTGCAGTGCGTTCCTACCCTTCTTTTTATAGCCAACGAGACGGAGACCCGGCAAAGAACCGTGTCCTAACAGACACACAAAGGCTAATAAGACCACCTGGCCCCCCAAGACCTGTTGGAGATGGGGAAATCTCATTTGCACGTGGCGATGGGATGTGACTTGAAGGGAATAAGACAGCCCGGTCTGCGTCCGGGAAAGGCGCAGTGCGCGCCGCGGGAAACCGTGCAGGTGGGCTTCCTCCTGGGAGCGCACTGGGAGGGCTCAGGGGTAGGGTCCGGGGAAGGCAGGTGGGGAGAGAGGCCCTGGAAGCCTCGAGAAGGAGCCCTTCTCTGAGGTTGGGCTCCTGAGGGTTTAGATTCAGGAACCAGGGAAAGCGCTTTTGAAAGTTTGGAGCTGGGAAATCCGGACATCAGATTCGCCCTTGCTGTCATACCCAAAGGAAACAACCAGAAACCAGGGCCAGCCTGGAGCCATGGTTAGGGCATCTCTCCCTGCGGAAGATGATCCCAGAGTATCTAGAAACTACTGTGGAATGTAGCTTGAAGTCTGAAGTTGCTTGTCTGAGCACCCTCCCCCCTGCCCCGACACCTGTGGATCCGGGTGGGGGGGGGGTGGACTCAGAACTGCTGCTCTTGGCAGTGCTCTTGGAGAGAACCTATTAGTTGAAGGGATTTATTTTTCTCCAAACCATTTTTTAATATATTATCTTAGCTAGTATGATTTACTGATAATTCTTTAAATCTGTTTTGGTATCTTTTAGTATATTCTTTCCAGTATGTCTTTTTACTGTCTTTGTTTTATGTTATTTTATCCTTTCTAGTAGTCTTTCTAATTTATTTACTTTATCAAAATGACACTAGCAGGGACACCTGTTCAGTTAACCGACCTGCTCAGTCAGTTAAGCTCTGCCTTCAGCTCTGGTCGATATCAGGGTCCTGGGATGGGTGGGATTCCTTGCTCAGCAGGGAGCCTGATTCTCCTGCTTGCCACTCCCCCTGCTTGTGCTGTCTCTCTCTCTGACAAATAAATAAAATCTTTTTACAAAAATGACACTAGCAGACTTTCTTTTTTTTTTTTTTTAAGATTTTTATTTATTTATTTATTTGACAGAGAGAGAGATCACAAGTAGGCAGAGAGGCAAGCAGAGAGAGGAGGAAGCAGGCTCCCCGCCGAGCAGAGAGCCCGATGTGGGACTCGATCCCAGGACCCTGAGATCATGACCCGAGCCGAAGGCAGCAGCTTTAACCCACTGAGCCACCCAGGTACCCCAGGTTTTCAAATTATAAAAGTCATTTCTATTTTTGTGTGAGGGAAGGATGTTTGTATATTCTTAGAAAAAAATAAGGGCAGTTACCCACCAAACCTAATAATTGTTGTTGCCAGCATTCATGCCTGCTTTATTTTCACTTTACGGTTCTTCTGTAATATTGCCCTTTTTCTAAGCCAAATATCATATCTTATTTTTTAGTAAAGATATTTTTAAAAATTAATAAAAGGTATATATATAACTTATTAAAATAACTGTAAAATATAAAGAAAAAAGTAAACTAACTCGAAAGAGTTAAACCTTGCTCTCATTTTGAGTGTATTATTATATACAATATCATATATTATTATATATCTATAGTACATATTATACTATGTAGTATATATTTGTTATTTGCAGTATGTTTATATATCTTTATCATATATCTACATATCATCTAATATATTTATGATTATGCTGTCATGATATTTTATTTACACCCTTTTTCTACTTATAGATATATTGTGGGTATTTTCCACCTACAATATAGGCACCTATATGATTATTAATACTTGCCAATATTGAGTTGACCGTATAGTGAATTAACAAATTCTATATTGTCAGATATAAGTGAATCTCAATTTTCCGCGAGCAAACATAAAGTGCTGGTGAACATTCCTGTGCATGCATTTTTGCGTAACTTTTTTCTTTAATTTTTTTTTTACTTTTGATATTTTATTGTGCTTCTAGTATTTTTACGTTATAGATACCTGGCAGTAATGATATCTTTCAAATGACATTTTGACTGAGATTTTAAAAAGCAACAGATGTAAAATTCTGAGATCCAATCACCATAAGCAGACTTTTCAAGGAAGCGGTCCAGAGCCCCGTTCATGCTCTCGGGAGGGAAACTGGTGAAGCAGTTTCTCTGGGGAACACTGTCGGTGGGCTGCGGGGAGGACTGGGAGTCCGGTCCTCTATCCCCACACCCAGTGAGGGATCGTCAAAGGGACACTTTAGATAGCTTGCTGTATCTTTCTGCAGGTGGCCTGAGGTGAGCAAATTGGCTGCTTTGATGGCAGAGTCAGAGGAAGTGGCAGATTGGGTCCAACTGCCTCCCAGTGTTTGCAGGGACCAAGGATGGGGCTGCCTCCCAAGATCCAGATGTGAGCCAGCAGGAAGACAGAGTCAGCAAGGAATCCTCAGATCCTGCCTAAGAGAGCCAACTTCACAGGTAAGGAAACCTCATTTGAGAAATCTTGGAAGTGGTCCACCAGGGCCTATAAGGGGAATGTGAGGGACCCCCTGGATAGAGGGGTTCTCAGCCTGGTTGTGGGAGCTCGAGGGAAGGGTCTCCATAATGGGAAATTCCAGAGAGGTAAAAAGCTCCCCAGGAGGGCCCCTCAGAGGGTTAAGCTGCTGCCTCCCACTCAGGTCATGATCTCAGGGTCCTGGGATCGAGTCCTGCATCAGGCTTTCTGCTCAGCAGGGAGCCTGCTTCCCTCTGGCTCTCTCTCTCTCTCTCTCTCTGTGTCTCTCTGCCTACTTGTGATCTCTCGGTCTGTCAAATAAATAAATAAAATCTTTTTAAAAAAATGCTCCCCAGGGGGCGCCTGGGTGGCTCAGTGGGTTAAGCCGCTGCCTTCGGCTTGGGTCATGATCTCAGGGTCCTGGGATCGAGTCCCACATCAGGCTCTCTGCTCAGCAGGGAGCCTGCTTCCTCCTCTCTCTCTCTCTCTCTCTCTGCCTACTTGTGATCTCTCTCTGTCAAATAAATAAAATCTTTAAAAAAAAAAAATGCTCCCCAGGAGAGAGAGAGGCGAGACAAAGAGGAAAGGAGGTGCACAATAGGGAGCTCTAAGCACCTGCCAGCCCAGAGAGCCTGAAGCTAGCACCCACTGCAGCATCAGCTCCATTAGAGGCTGTCTTACCATCTTGGCACTTCTGCCCTGGTGTTCCAGCAGCAGCTCAGGGAGGAGGTGTGAGAAGGGCCCAACCTCATTCCTCCTTTCCCAGGGCAGACTTCCAGCTAAAGAGGCCCAGACTCTTTAGGGTAGGGGAGAAGACTTTGATACTGGCTAAGCGAAGTTTGGGTTTTGCATTAGTATTCTGGACAGTACGCTCAGTTACTGAATGGAGACTATGCCTTCAAATAACCCTAGGACGGAATGTCACCAAAGAGGGAGCAGAAAGTCACGGGTCTGCTGGATTGTTTGTTTGTTTGTTTGTTTGTTTGTTTTTTACTGGAGAAGGGAATGATTTCCACTGTGGGTACATGTGAAAGGAATGGTGGAAGGAAAAAAAGCAAAATTGCATTTGTTTCCCTTCAGAGTTGTACTTGTTCAAAACAGTTCGGGAAAAGTCCTTCAGGCCAGGTGGAGGCCACCCGGCTCGAGGACTCTCAGAGGCCCTCCCTCCCTCTCTGCATGGCTCGCATCTGCCCCCACCCTCTGCACATGACCAGCCACCCAAGCAGCTCAGGGGAGCTACAGACCTCACATCCTCCCAGTAAATGAAGGAACTCAGGGGACAGCATGTGACCCCTCCTGGTGACACTTGAGTGCTAAGAAGTGCAAGACAGCCGCGGCAGGCCTATATTTGGGCTCTCACACACAACTGTTGCTATTTGCAGTGGGAGCTGGCTCATGTTACCATCACCTGTCACCTTCCATGCTCCAGTTACAGCCCTTGCTGTAAGCCAGGCAGGGACAGGCTGCGGGGCTTGAACAGGTGACCTGGAGGGAAATCCTTCTCCAGAGGCCTTGGAGGTCAAAGAAGAACCCGTGGACCCTGAAATCAGCAGGTAAGTTTCTGGGTGATCCTGTTCTTCTAATGCAAAGGGTATTACTTGGAAGTCAGTTACTTAATGGTGCAATGTTAATGCAATATTGTTCCTTTAGGGAAAGAGGTATCATCCTAAATTGCAGATGTGTAAATGGCAGTCAACAGTGGGAATGTTTTCTGTGCCCTCCTGGAGCACGGGCTCGCCTTGACTGAATGCGGTGTTGGTATGGGCTGTGAAAGCCTCTGTGGCTGCCGATTCCTGCAGTGTGCCCTTAAAGTATTTTTAGTGCAGGAGTCCATTTGCTAGAACAGTTTGGAACCTTGTGTAATATTCTCCTCTGGCTGCGGTAGCAGGCTGATAAACACATTTTATTTTAATCAGCATGTGTGTCCTGACAAATCGTAATTTCGTATTTTGATGGAAATACGGAGAAACCGAAGGACAATCATTTTTCACCTGTTACACATACCCGTCTCCCATGGAAAGTTTTCAGGTTTGGACTCTGCCTGTGAGAGCTGATTTGAACTATTCGTGTCACTCTACAGCCAACGCTTGATAGCAAGTTTCCTTAGTTGTGGCTCGAGAATTGCAAAGGGCTACCTGGGTGGGCTTCTGAAATTACAGGCAAAATTCTGTCGGTGCCCTAGGGGCTCACTTTTAGGGAGAGAATTCACAGCTTTCAATAGATTCCCAGAGGCGCTCGTGCCCCACAAGGTTACAGTCATTTGGGGGGGGGGGGCTTTTCTAATTAATGCACTGGGACACACCTCTCATATAAGACTTCGGCAAAAGCCTTTTTTGTTGTTTTGTTTTTTACTGCAGTCCTATGGCCTAGAGTAGAAGCTTTCAACTACTTTATTTTTTATAGGCTGTGACCTATTTATTTCTCTAAGGCTCAGTTTCATCATTTATAAAATGACAAATTCTTTTTTTTTTTTTAAGATTTTATGTATTTATTTGACAGAGAGATCCCAAGTAGGCAGAGAGGCAGGCAGAGAGGAGGAAGCAGGCTCTCTTCTGAGCAGAGAGCCCGATGCGGGGCTCGATCCCGGGATCGTGACCTGAGCCGAAGGCAGAGGCTTTAACCCACTGAGCCACCCAGGCGCCCCTAAAATGACAAATTCGTGTTAACCGTCCTTTCTTCCCCAATTCTGAATGTCTGGTCAGGCGCTGAAGGAGTCCAGACGCTGAGGCGGAACGGGCACGGCCGCTCTGCGGGGGTGTTGCAAACCTCCCATCTCGGTGCTGAGTGCCCAGACCAGTTTGTTTGTCTGTCCAAAGGGGAAACGCAGGTCTGGAAGAATCTGTGCTCGTTAGATTTGTTCTTGATGTTTCCCAGCCCTCTCGATTGCATAACAGTTTGATTTGGTGTTTCACTCTCCAGCTTCCCGTTGAAAGAATTGGTCAGCATGATTTATTGGTAATACAGAATTCTGGTTTTCTCCCTTTTGGTAGTGCACAGAAGTGTGTTCTTTTTAGCAGGCTGCCCTGGGGTCTGGAGGTGATACGGTTTCCTGGAGAGCTGGGTCCGGGGCCAGCTCTTCACCTGCTGTCTGAGGGCCCCTCCGTCCCTAGAGTTCCACACCTCTGCCCGGGGGCCCCCGGAAGCTCTTGCTATGAGAACCGGTGACCTCCTAGCCGACGTCTGGGCCTGGATGTGAGGCTCTTCTGTCCTGGTGCCTCCTCCCGACTTCAGTTGTTTTCCGGGGAGACAATGACCCCATAGCAGCCACGGGTGGCTCCTCCTTGCGAGGGCCACTGTGAGTCTTCACGTTCTTTTCTTTTTTTTTTTTTTAAGATTTTTTTTATTTTTATTTATTTGACAGAACACAAGTAGGCAGAGAGGCAGGCAGAGAGAGAGGAGGAAGCAGGCTCCCTGCTGAGCAGAGAGCCCGATGCGGGACTCGATCCCAGGACCCTGAGATCATGACCTGAGCCGAAGGCAGCGGCTTAACCCACTGAGCCACCCAGGTGCCCAGGACTTCCTTCTTTCTTACGGCTAAGTAATATTCCGTGGTTTTCCTTCTTTATCATCCATTTGTTGATGGACACTTCAGTTGTTTCTGTCCTGGCGGCTGTGAGGAACGCTCCAATGACCACAGGAGTAAAGATCTCCCTTTGAGATCCTGATTACATTTCGCTCATACATATGGTAGTTCTGTTCTTAATTTTTTGAAGAATTTCCATACTATTTTCCATAACAGCTGTGCCAGTTTACATTTCCAACAGTGTACAAGAGTTCCCTTTTCCCACATCCTCACCAACACTTGTTATCGCTTGTCTTCCGGGCTGACATTCTTTTTTTTTTTTTTTTTTTTTTAAGATTTTATTTATTTATTTGACAGACGGAGATCACAAGTAGGCAGAGAGGCAGGCAGAGAGAGAAGGGGAAGCAGGCTCCCTGCTGAGCAGAGAGCCCGATATGGGACTCGATCCCAGGACCCTGAGATCATGATCTGAGCTGAAGGCAGAGACTTTAACCCACTGAGCCACACAGGCGCCCCCAGGACTGCCATTCTAACAGGTGGGAGGTGCTATGTCATTGTGGGTTTTGAGGGGTTTTGTTTTGTTTTGCTTTTTGTTTGTTTTTAGGTAAGCTCCATGCCCAGCATGGAGCCCAACATGGGACTTGAACTCACAACCCTGAGATCAAAACCTGAGCTGAGGGGCTCTCTGCCTACTTATGATCTCTGTCTGTCAAATTTAAAAAAAGAAACAAACCTGAGCTGAGATCAAGAGTTGAATGCTGGGCACCTGGGTGGCTCAGTGGGTTAAGCCGCTGCCTTTGCCTCAGGTCATGATCTCAGGGTCCTGGGATCGAGCCCCGAATCGGGCTCTCTGCTCAGCAGGGAGCCTGCTTCCCTCTCTCTCTCTCTGCCTGCCTCTCTGTCTACTTGTGATCTCTCTCTGTCAAATAACTAAATAAAATCTTCTAAAAAAAATTTTTTTAAATAAATAAATAAATAAAAATTTAAAAAAGAGTCGAATGCTTAACTGACTGAGTGACCCAGCCATCCCCTCACTGTGGTTTTCACTTGCATTTCCCTGACAATGAGTGATGTTGAGTGCCTTTTCATGTGTCTGTTGGCCATGTGGATGTCAGAAAAGTGTTTGGTTATGTCCTCTGTCCATTTTTAATCAGATTATTGGGGTTTTTTTGCTATTGAGTTGTACAAATTACAAATTCCTTACATATTTTGGATATCAACTATCGTGTAAATAGTTTGCAAAATTTTCTCCTAGTTGCCTTTCCATTTGTTTGTTTCTTTTGCAGTGGAGTTATTTTTAGTTCGATGGTCTCCCACGTGTTTATTTTTGCTCTTATGGCTTGTATTTTTGGGGTCACATCCAGAGTGTTGTTGCCAAGACCGATGTCGAGGACCTTTTTCCCTTGTTTTCTTCTAGGAGTTTTATGGTTTCATATCTTACATTTAAGCCTTTAATCTACATCTGGAGTTAATTGGGGGAAGTGGTATAAAATAGGGGCCTGGTTTTATTTTTTTGCATGTGATTACCCAGTTTTCCCAGCACTATGTCCTTTCCCACAACGGGGTCATTCTGATTAGCTAGGTGGCCACACTTGCAGGAGAGCAAAGGCTCAGAGCCCCTTAGGACGGAAGGCTTGGACTGTGTTGTTGACCAGTAAGAGATGTGGGGGTCACAGGCTGGATTAGGGCAGGGGAGAAGGCAAAGTGGCGTTTCCCCAGCTGGGTGGCCCCTTTGGCCTCAGGAACCATGGAAGAGAGATGCAAGCTGAGGTGGGGCTGTTGCACGTGTACTCAGGAGTGTCTTGCAATCCTTTGGGTCTGGTACATGTGTGGGGCTGTAGAGGGAAGGTTTCTTGGTCCATCTCAATGCTGGTTTTGCTGGGATGCAGACCCATCGTAGGGAGCTGGGTCCTACTTCACCTGAAGCTACGCTTCCCCATCCCTAAAACAAGCTACGTTGTGACGAGGTGCCAGGACTGCCCCAGCCAGAGTCTAACGGTGGGCAGGGCTCTTACAAGTAACCCCAAAGAACATCCAGGCTCTGCGATCTTCATAAATCGCAGGTGCTAGGGAGACCCCAAAGCTGCTTGCTTTGTGATGCTGACTCTGGGAACAATCGTTATTCATCGCCTCCTCCAGCCCAGGCGTAGACCAGGTCCCCGTGGACCTGCTGGTGGACCAGGACACAGTGGAGCTAGTACCTCGGGCCTCAGTCCTGCGTGGTCATAGCCATGGTACTCAGCCTCGCCGCACATTACTGATTCTTGCCACTGTTGTCTGTGTAAAGAGTTTCAGAGCCTTCAAGAATGGGACCGAAGTGTTCCTGAACCCTGATGTGATGTGCACTGTCTCGGAGTCAGGGGAGTAAAGTTTCCTTATGGATCCAGACCCCAGAAGCCAGTTGTATGCCTGGTATGCAGCGAGGGGGTGTTCGTTGTCTCTGTCGCTCCTGGCTGCTGGGAGTCCGCTGCTCTGGCTGGTGCTGCCGGGGGAAGTGAAACAAGAGCATCCTGTGCGGACTTCAGAGCGGGGCAGGCAAGAGGCAAGAGTCCCAGGGACTCCCCAGGGCAGAGCCTGAGTCGTCCATTCCCACTGTCCCCCCACGCGCAGAGAAGGCCAGTCAGCGGCTGTGTTTTGTCTTGCCGTCAGCATGAGCTGAGGTGAGCCCATGGCGGGGGTGTGAGAGACCTCCAAGGAGGGTTATTGCCCTGATTAAGTTGGAAGAGTGACATTTGGGACAGAGCCCAGATGAAGAGAGGTGGCTGGGGACGTCCCCAGGTTAAGGGTAGAGCGGGTCTCCCTCCCTGGCATCCAGAATCTACTCTGACTCTTCCCGAAGTAAGGCCAGATGGGGGACGGGGGTCAGTCCTCTGTGCTCCTAACTGCCCCCCCTAACCTTTCCCTGTGCTCATAGGACAGACCTGGGGGGCGGGGCTCAGGCAGCAAGAGGAGCTGGCAGCGAGCTCCGAGCGTGAGAAGGGAGGGCTGGGCCCCGAGGGCAAAGGGCCCTCTCTGGGTCAAGTTCTTTTCCCTGACAGCGTAGGTGGGACAGCTGAGTGATCCTTGGTCTCTGCAGACAGAGCAGACGAAAAGATACGAAACCGAAACCGAAGGCCCGTAGAGGAATGTGCAGGGAGGGGCTCAGGACCCAGTCAGTGGCGTTAAAGGCAGAGCACAGAGAAAGTGGATTCTCCAAGAGGGTGTCAGCTCCCTGGGACTTCAGGCATCTGCTGGCGTGGCCTGTGGGGGTGATCACAGGCTCGTGGCTCGGGAAATAGCATGTGTGTTGTCATGTCCCACCAGAGTGGAGAAAGTGAGAGGCAATGAGCTCCACCCAGCCGTGTCAGATGTGGGAGAATGAGAATGTTCAGGAAGGCTGCGGCTTCTCTAAACTTCTGCCTGTGCTTGGAGCAGAGGTCGGGGCTAGAGACAAGGATTTGGGCCACTGGCAGAGAGGGGGCCGTGGAGCCACAAGAGTGGACAGAATCACCTGGCGCAAGTGAGTGGGAGGAGGGGGGCAGGAATGGAAGCCTGGGAAAGGCCCGTGTGGGGAGCAGCCCAGTGGGGGACCGTCCTGAGAGCAGACGGCAGGCTGAGCCGGGTCAGCAGGGTCGAAAGTCACAGAACAGCCGGCAGAACATGGGCCAGTGTCCGTGGATCTCACAATTAGGGCAGCAGAAAACGCTGTATTTTTTAAAAGGCAATCAAAACCAGAGAAAATGGAAAGCAACCTGAATGGCATTTTTTACATAGCTTTGGGGTAGGTATTGAAAGGATAGTCTATCAACAGCGAGGAGTCCCTCACTGCGGAAGGACCAGCACTGTGGGTCAGGGAGGCGCTGCCCCTGACTCCAAGGGGTTAGACAGACAGCTGTCTGCTGGCTCTGATCCCACAGTGGAAACTAAGGCGGGGGGCTGTTTGACTCATCCTGATGGTTATGGTGGGGGTGGGGGAGTGCTAAACTCGGTCTTTCCATTTTTTAAAATTTTGTTATTTTCCTCCAAAATGTACTGCATATGTACCATGTTGGAACGGTTTAGTAATGGTAGTTTTCAATTTTTACCTTTTTAAAGATTTTATTTATTTATTTGAGCGAGAGAGAGAGTACAGGTGGGGGAAAGGCAGAGGGAGAAGGACAAGCAGACCCCCCACTGAGCAGGGAGGCTGATGATGCGGGGCTCGATCCCAGGACCCCAGGATCATGACCTGAACTGAAGGCAGTTGCTTTCACTAACTAAGCTTCCCAGGTGCCCCAGTAATGGTGGTTTTTTTAAAAAGCATTAGGTTTACCACAATTCATTGTTAAAGGGGGCATTAGGAACTGGATTGTGGGGTTGCTTACACAACTTGAGAAATTTACTAAAAACTGTTGAATCATGCACCTAAAACAGGTGAATTTTATGGTATATAAAGTTATATTGAATTTATAATTCAATAAAGTTATTTTCAAGATAATTAGTGAGTAAGTTAAGCAGTTCACAGAATTCCTGGTTTTATGTAGGAATGCGTTTTTGATAAAGACTTGTACAGGCTAATTAGAATGGTAGAACAGTTCAGTGGGTAGAAATTTCAGTCAGTATTTGGACATCAACTGCACCTGTTGTGACTTGTACAGTTAAATGAAATAAAATAATAATAACAACTGGTTCTCTAAACCAAAAAGGTCGTTCTAAGGGGCGCCTGGGTGGATCAGTCAATTGGATGACTGATTCTTGATCTCAGCTTAGGTCATGATCTCAGGGTTCTGGAATCAAACCCTGTGTTGGGCTCTGCACACAGTGGGGAGTCTGCTTGAGATTCTCTTCCTCTGCCCCTCCCCCTGCTTGTGCATGCTCTCTCTCTCTAATAAATAAATCTTTAAAACAAAGGTCATCCTTTTTTGTGTATGGATTAGTGGTCTTCAATTTTTTTTGGCTCATGACCTCCCTTAGAACCTTTATATTATCTAAAAATTTTTATCAAGTTTAAATAACCTTGTATTAAGTGATAGTTTCTCATATATGATACCAGAAATACAAGCTAAAAGAAAAAAAATAGAAAATTGGACTACATCCAAATTAAAAACTTCTGTGCTTCTAAAGGACACCTTCAAGAAAGTGAAAAGATAATTTACAGAGTGAGAGAAAATATTTGCAAATCAAACATCTGATAAAGGACTTATATCCAGAATTTATAAAGAACTCTGACAATTCAACAATAAATAGGGGTGCCTGGGTGGCTCAGTCAGTTAAACATCTGCCTGCCACTGAGATCTTGATTTAGGGTCCTGAGATCGAGACCTGATCGAGACCTGCTTCTCCCTCTGTATCTGGCCATTCCCCTGCAAGTGCTTGTGCTCTCTCTCAAGTAAATTAAAAATAAACAAACAAACTAAAAAACTTCAACAATAAGTGGATAGATAACCCAATTTGCAAATGGATGTATTAAAGTTCTCCAGAGAAACTGAATCCAATATGGGGGAGAGAGGTACATGTATGTGTATAAAGAATATGAGAGAGACATGTATCTTAAGGAATGAGCTCATGCAGTTACGGATGCTGGCAAGTGCAAAACCTGCAGGGTGGGCCCGCCTTATGGAGACCTAGGCGAGAGCCAACACTGCAGTTCAAGTCTGAAGGCCACATGCTGGTAGAATTCCTTCTTGCTTAAGGCAGAGCCATCTTTGTTCTGTTCAGCTCTACGACTGATTAGAAGGACCCAGTGATGTTACGGAGGACAATCCGATCTACCCCAAGTCCACCAACTTAAAAGTCAATCTCATGAGCAAATAGAGACAAAAAGTAGATGGTCATTATCAGGGGCCGGGGGAGTAACTGCCAATGAGTATGTAGTTTTGGGAGGTGATGAGTGTTCTGGAATTGGACATCAGTGATGAGCCCATAACTCTACATTTATTAAAATATTAACTTGTACACTTTTTAAAAAAAAGATTTATTTATTTGGGGGAGGGAGCACGCAAGTTGGGGGAGGGGCAGAGGGAGAGAATCTTCAAGCAGACTCCCTACTGAGCATGGAGCCCAATGCGGGGGCTCAATCTCATGACCCTGAGATCATAACCTGAGCCAAAACCAAGAGTCTGACTTAACCAACTGAGCCATCCAGGCATCTCTAAATTGTACACTTTAAAAGTGGAACCTTATGGTGTGTAAATTATATCTTAAACCATTAGTTTAAAAAGTACTAGTAGTTTTAAAAGATGCACTTTCTGACATGCTATAAATCTTTACATTTCCGAATAAAACTATTTTATAACTCTTAAATTTATTTAATGGACTCTTAAATACTACTGTAGTTTGCTGCCCTTCATCAAGTGTGCTAAAAAATGCAACAAAAGCTCTTATGGAGCACCTGGGTGGCTCCATTGGTTGAGAATCCAACTCTTGATTCAGCTCAGGTCGTGATCTCAGGGTCGTGAGGTTGAGTCTCATGTCGGGCTCTAGGCTCAGCATCGAGTCTGCTTAGGATTCTCTTTCCCTCTCTCTCTTCCCCTCCCACTCATACTACTCTCTCTCTCTCAAATAAATAAATCTTTAAAAAACAAACAAACAACTCTTTTAGGGGTGCCTGGGTGGCTCAATCAGTTAAGCGTCTGCCTTCAGCTCAGGTCATGATCCCAGGGTCCTGAGATCAAGCCCTGCATCGGGCTCCCTGCTCAGCAGAGAGCCTGCTTCTCCCTCTCCCTCTGCCTGCTGTTCTGCCTACTTGTGTGCTCTCTCATTCTCTCTTTCTCTCTCTATCTCTCAAATAAACAAATAAATAAATCTTTAAAAAAAAAACCTTTTATAACATTAGAAATTTTACCTTGTTCTTTTTTTCTTCTTGAGCTTGTGTTTACATTTAACTTTTCAGAAGAGAAGTTTTAGAGTTTTGTCCTAATGTATTGTTTTTCTATATTTAGAAAGTCTTATTGATCATCTATGAGACTTCTCTACAAAAAAAAAATACATGCATGGGATTTAAATTTTTTTATTTTCCTGGAACCATAAGGCTCTAAATGGTAACCTCTTTTTTCTTCTGGATTAATTTATCAAAACAATTTGTAGGCACATATGAGCAAAACAACATACATTACTAATTTTGACAAATGCTAAACAAAACAAATGTGAAATGGAAATGCATCTCTTGGTGAGCTGGGTAGGGCTTTTCTTTTTTTTACAAGTTAATTCACATTTTCATGTATGAATTATTACATGCAATTACAAATTATATTATTATAGCACTATCATTCAACTCTTTGAACTCTTTCCGAAATGTATGCCAAAAATTACATAGTCGTCTATTGTGAAAAATCATTTTTAGTCATAGGTCAGCTGACACTTGATTAGTTCCTCCTTCAGTTTTGTTGAAAGCAAAGAATTGGAAACCCCTTAGCTTACAAAAGAATGTTTCTTTTCCTTCCCTGGCTGCTCTCCTGACCCACGCAAACTGTGCGGGATGATAAGTGGTTATTATTTGTTGTGGAGCGAGTAATACACTGTTCCTTCTCTCCACCTGGCCATCCCCTCCCACTCCTTTTGTCTCATTCCAGTTCCTACAAGGGGTAGCATTTATACCATCGATCTGCAGACTACAACATCTGTACATAGACTTTCTAAGGGATATGTGGATGGGGATAATTTTTAGAGTATTAGATTCCAGATGCTTAACATAATACTTAATCTTCCCCAGAGCTGCTCTCTCCTGAAATAAGCCAGCTGTTGAGGCTTCATGCAGGTTCTGTGTTCACAATATCCCTTCCTCTCTTTGTTACAAAAGTAAAACTGCACCCTCTCGCTTTTGAAGATTACATTGCCCTGTAAGATTTCATGGCCTTGGAATTTAAAAACCTCTAGTGGGGGGCATCTGGGTGACTCAGTTGAGCTAGTGTTCAACATTTGCTTTTGGCTTAGGTCCTGATCTCAGGGTCCTGGGGTCGAGCCCCCATGATCCTGCTTGGATTCTCTCTCTCCCTCTGCCCCTCCCCCAACTCATGGGTTTTCTCTCTCTCTCTCTCTCTCATAAATAGATAAATCTTTATTTTTTAAAAAATGCTTTATTTGTTTGACAGAGATGACAAGTAGGCAGAGGCAGACAGAGAGAGCGGGGGAAGCAGGCTCCCTGCTGAGCAGAGAGCCCGATGCGGGGCTCAATCCCAGGACCCTGAGATCATGACCCGGGCCGAAGGCAGAGGCTTTAACCCACTGAGCCACCCAGGTGCCCCAAATAGATAAATCTTTAAAAACATAAAATAAGTAATAACCTCCAGGCTGAGTGGAAGGACAATTTGAAGTATTGATATCAGTGTTACTAGAGATAAAGAGGAGCATTTTATAATAAAAGGGGTCAGTCCATCAAGAATACATGGCAATTATAAATGTACATGCAGGGAGCCTGGGTGCCACTGGTGGTTGAGCATCTGACTCTTGGTTTCAGCTCAGGTCATGATCTTAGGGTCGTGAGATCAAGCCCCTTGTCAGGCTTCATGCTCAGCACAGAGTCTGCTCCTCTCCCCCACCTCTCTCTCTCTCTCACTCTAAAATAAATAAACGAGTCTTAAAAATAAATGTATATGTGGGGTGCCTGGGTGGCTCAGTGGGTTAAAGCCTCTGCCTTTGGCTTGGGTCAAGATCCCAGGGTCCTGGGATCGAGCCCCGCATTGGGCTCTCTGCTCAGCAGGGAGCCTGCTTCCTTCTCTCTCTGCCTGTCTTTCTGCCTACTTGTGATCTCTGTGTGTCAAATAAATAAATAAAAATCTTTAAAAAAAAATAGAAAATAAATGTATATGTACCTAACAACAGGGCACCAAAATACATGAAGCAAAAAGTGACATAAATGGAGAAAGAGACAACTCAGCAATATCAGTTGGAGACCTCAGTACTCCACTTTTGATAACAGGATGACTAAGAAGAAAATAAATAAGGAAATAGGGACTCAAATAACACTATAAACCAGCTGGACAACACAAACGTCTAGAAAACACTCCCCCCAACAACTGGAATACACATGCTTCTCTAGGCATATCGAACATCCTCCAGGATAAACCAAATGCTAAAATAAGCATCCATAAATTTAACAGGATAGAAATAATGAAAAAATATGTAATCTGACCACAATGAGATACTATTAGAAGTCAATAACAGAGAAATTTGGGATGTCACAAATATGTGGAAATTAAAAATATACTCCTAAATAATCAACATATCAAAGAAGAAAGCAAAAGGGAAATCAGAAGATAATTCAAGGTGAATAAAAGTAAAAATAAAACATACCAAAAGTTTTGCCACATTATTGGGATGTGGCAAAAGTGGTGCTTAGAGGGAAATTTATAGTTATAAATACCTGTATTTAAAAAGAAGATCTTAAATCAACAACCTAACTTGCCACTTTAAAACACTGAGAAAAGAACAGCAAACAGAACAAAGCAAGTAGAAAGAAGGAAGTATTAAATATTATAGTGAAAATTTATGAAGAGGGGAATAGAAAAACAAATGAGAAAAATCCAAGAAAACCAAAAGCTACTTCTTTAAAGACATCAGCAAAGCTGACAAGCTTTTACTTAGGCTGATCAAGAGAAAAAAAGAGAAGACTCACATCACTAGAATCAGAAATGAAAGAGGGGACATTATTACCAAACTACCAGAAATAAAGTAGTTAAAAAGAAGACCATGAACAGTTGTATTCCAGTAAATTAAATAAATGAAATGAACAAATTCTTGGAAAGACACAAACTACCAAAAGACTCAAGAAGAAATTGACAACTATTGGCCTATGTAAAATAGGCTGAATTAATAATAAGGGGAAAAAATCACAAAGAAAAACCCAGATAGCTTCACTAGTGAGTTACGAAACATTTAAAGAAAAATTAATGCCAAGTCTTCACAAGTTCTTCCAAAAAAAGTAGAAGAGAAGGAATATTTCCCAACTTACTCTGCAAGGCCATTATCTCCCTTACATCAAAGCCAAACAAAGACATTACAAAAAGAGAAAACTACAGGCTAATATTTCTTAGGAATATGAATGCAGAATTCCTCAAAAAATACTGGCAAACTGAATCTAGTAAACATATATATATATGATATATATTGGGATATATATATATCTATATATATATCATATATATCATATATATATATAGGGATATATATCCCAATATATGATATATATATCATATATTGGGATATATATATATTTATCCCAATATATATCATATATATATATATATATATATATCCAAAACATCATGACCAAGTGGGATTTATCCCAGGAATGCAAGGTTGGCTTAACCTCAGAGTTTTCAGCAAGTTCTTAGATATGACACCAAAAGCACTTTGGTGCTTCAGAGGACACCATCTATAAAGAGGGAAGTGCCTGGCTGGCTCATTTGGTAGTATGTGTGATTCTTGATCTTGGGATCATGAGTTTGAGCCCCAGATTGAGTGTGGAGCCTAAGTATTTTTTAAAAAAAATTTTTAAATGGGGGCATGTGGGTCACTGAGTTGGTTAAGCATTTGCCTTCAGCTTGGGTCATGATCCGGGGGTCCTGGGATTGAGCCCCGCATCAGGCTCCCTGTTCAGTGGGGCATCAGCTTCTCCCTTTCCCTCAGCCTGCTGTCCCACCTGCTTGTGCTCTCTCTTTCTCTGTGTCAAATAAATAAAATCTTTTTTTTTTTTAAGATTTTCTTTATTTAGTTGACAGAGACACAGTGAGAGAGGGAAGGCAAGAAGGGGAGTGGGAACAGGAGAAGCAGGCTTCCCGCTGAGCAGGGATCCCAGTGCAGGGCTGGATCCTAGGACCCTGGGATATGACTTGATCTGAAGGCAGACACTTAACAACTGAACCACCCAGGTGCCCCAAATAAATAAAACCTTTTAAAAATAATAATAATAATAAAATAGAAAGATAACCTACAAGATGGGAGAAAATATTTGCAAATTATGTTCTAATAATGGACTATCTCGAGAATACATAAAGAAATTTTACAAATAACCCAGTTAAAAATGGGCAGACTATTTCAATAGACAGTTCTCCAAAGAAGACATACAAATGGCCAGTAAACGCATGAAAAAATACCTGTTATCAGTCTTCATCAGGGAGATGCAAATCAAAACCACAATGACATACTATTTCACACCCTCTGGGATGGCTGTAATCAAAAAGTCAGATAATAGCAAGTTTTAACAGGGCTGTGGTAGAATCTGAGCCTTTGTACACTGCTCATAGGAATGTAAAATGGCCCGGCCACTTTGGAAAACAATCAGATAGTTCCTCAGACAGTTAGACGTAGGGTTACCCTATGATCCAGCAACCCCACTTCTAGGTATTTATCCAAGAGAGATGAAAACATATAGCCACACGAAAACCTGTACACAAACATTTTAGCAGTATTACTTGTGATAGTCAAAGGGTGAAAACAACCCAAATGAAAAGGGAAACATGCAGGGGAGCCTGGGCAGTGCTGTGGGTTGAGTATCCAACTCTTGGTTTTGGCTCAGATGGTGATCTCAGGGTCATGAGATCAACCGCATTGGGCTCCACACTCAGTGGGGAGTCTGCTTAAGTTTCTCTCTCCCTCTGCCCCTTCCTGCCACACACTCTCTCTCTTGCTTTTGGCTCAGGTCATGATCTCAGGGTCGTGAGATCGAGCCCCACATTGGGTGCCATGATCAGTGGGGAGTTTCCTTGAAGATTCTCTCCCTCTGCCCTTCCCCTCACTTGTGTGCTCCTTCCCTTCTCTCTCTCTCTCTCTTAAATAAATAAATCTTTAAAAACAGGGAAATGTGCAAATAAGCTGATGAGGGTTAATAAAACACAATGTGCCCACACAATAGAACATTATCTAGCTCTAAAAAGCAGTGAGTACTGACACATGCTCTAACACGGGTGAGTCTTGAAAACATTGTTATGAACGGAGCCAGTCACAAAGGACAGTATATTATATGATCCCACTGATGTGATTCCAATATATGATTCCATTTATAAGTCAATAGAGACAAAGTAGATTAGCGGTTGCTTAGGGCTGGTGGAAGTGAGGGGTTGTGGGTGGTGAGAGCTGAAGAGTACAGTGTTTCTTTGTGAGTGGATGAAAATGGCCTAAAATGGACTGTGGCCATGGGTGCTCGTTTTCGCGAATACACCAAAAGCTCTTGAAGTATGCACTTCTGACAGGAGCATTGTATGGTGTGTGACTCCTGTGTCCGTAAAACTATCATAAAGAACAGTCTGGCATAATGGCAGTTGTGTGCCCAGAAGAAAGGAGGGACTGTGGAGTCCAGCAGACTGAGTAGGCCACATCCTCCAGGAGGCAGGCACCAAGTGGGACTGGATACACCAGGATTTTAGTAGGGCAAGCCCGTGTCCGGGATGAAATGGGGGGGAGATGGGAGAGGCTGAGAGAGCCGTCAGCCGGTGACGCAGCCCGGCCCCGAGGGAGGGAGGGAGGTTGGTTTGGAGCAGTCCCCCCAGCCTGCCGCACACCCTAAAAAAGCCTTAGCAAGGCCGTCAAGGAGCCCTCCGGCCAAAATCTGCCCTCAGAGGAGTTTCGTGTCAAACTGCTCTGCCTTAGTGTCCCTGCTGCACTCTGTCGCTGGATGGAGATGCCCGTGTGAAGTGTGTCCTCCGTGCGGTGAGATGACATTTTCAGAGCGCAGCTGGACACCCAGTCACCTCAGCTCCCTGTACCCGGACATCCATCAGGCACAGTCTCAGGGCCGCCACACAGACTAAGGTTCAAATCCCAGCCTAACAACTTCCTCAGCACAGGACGTTGCTCCAGATAGCCTGTCTGAGCCACAGTTTTGTCATCTGTAAAATGAGGGCAATTGCAGTGCCTACCACACGGGGGTATGCCTAAAACCTGCTGAGCCTGGAGAAAGCATGCAGTAAGTGCTCAATAAGTAGGAGCCACTCCCTATGTTGTATTTACTACTTCTACCATTTATTATTTCTTTCTAGATTTTACGAACCGCCATTAAAGGGTAAACATCGCAGTCTCTGTAGAGTAAGTGTTCTGTTTATTTTACTTAATGTCACACCGTAAGTCTTTCGCAAGTTATCATCTGCTCTCCCTAGTGTTTTAAAGTCTGCGTTGTGTTCTATAGAGTAGGTGTATCCTAGCTCAGTTAACCGTTCTCCTAATCACTAGGGTTTTACTTTTTGTTTTCCTGTCATAAAAATTTTTATGGACACTGGGTGGCTCGGTGGGGTGAGTGTCCAACTGTTGATTTTGGCTCAGGTCATGATCTCGGGGTTGGGAGATTGAGCCCCGTGTTGGGCTCAGCGCTGGGTGTGGAGCCTGCTCCAGATTCTTTCTCGGCCTCTCCCTCTGCCCCTCCCTCCAAAAATATTTGCGGTGGGTATATTTTATAAAAACATTTTCCCCCTGTATTGGATATTTCCCTTCGGGATCCTGATGAGAATTACTAGCTCAAAGATTGGGGACATTGTTAAGGCTCCTGGTCCATGCTACCCAGTTTGTCCTCTGGAAAGGGGGGGCTCGTGTGCACTCCACCCACAGGTCCCCAGAGCCCTCCTGTCTCTGGGCCCTACCCAGCCTTGGGGAATCGTGTATTTTAAAATATTTGCTTACTGAGAAGGCGAAAATGGCATCTTACTTATTTGTTATCTGTCACTTATAAGGGTGGACCATTTCCCAGTGGTTTTGCCCAAGTGATTACTTCATGGATTGTCCTTGCACACTAATTTATTACAATCTTAATTTTTTTCCCACCAATTTATACTGTATGTTTAGTCATTCTTGCGGAGACACTTCCCATTATTTGGCCTCTGTTTGAGTCAGGAGGGACCTATTGACCTTTCTCTGGTAATTTCTGGCCCCGTTTAAGCTTAGAAAGCCCCTCCTTCCTGGAGAAGGTCAACCACTCTTCCTGGATGATTCAAAGTAAAACTGCAGCTGAGCTGCTCGGGCGATGTTTTAAACATTGGGAGTGAGTGGAGCCCATCCAGCGGCCGTTCACTGGGATGGCTTTCTGGTAAGCGGGGTCCCTCCCTCTCCCTGTGTCCTAGGAGCCGTGCGGGAGGAGCCCACAGGTGCAGAAGCGCCATGGATGGGAAGGCTGCGGGGGCTCCCCCGGACTTCCACTTCTACCCCTTGGATCTGTATGACCCCGAGGACCGGCTGCACCCCTTCCCAGAAGGGGCCACGCGGACAGGAAGGGAAGTCTACGCTGAGATGGCTGAGGAGGCCAGCGACCCCGGGAGCGTGGCCCTGGGAAAGGCCCCGAGAGCCCTGGAGGAGGAGGTGGACGAGCTGGTGCATCTGTACGCCCTCGGGGGTGCGGGCGAGTGGGGCTCCGAGCTGGCGGACGGGAGCGCTCCCTGCACGGAGGTTCCAGAGCATCTGCCGCTTGGGGCGCAGAGGGACTGGCAAAGGGGGCCCGAGGCCGGGGAGCGCGGCTGCGTGGGCTGGGGCGCCACCGGCCCGGGCCTGCGAGAGGCCTACAGGTACGCGCACGGCCGGGCCAGCGAGGAGTACGAGTGCTACGTCATCCCCGAGGAGGAGGACGAGGACGAAGCCGCCCTGGTCTTCTGCGTCACCTGCAAGGCTCCAGTAAGGGCGCTGGAGGTTTCGGACGAGCACAGGGAGCACGAGGTGACGGCCCTCGACAAGGCCCTGGAGAGCGCCAAGGTGAGCAGCTGGGCTCCGTGGCTCTGTGGCTCGGGCCTGCGCACCCGGGCGGGCAGGCAGAGGCGGAAGGGAAAGGCCTGCTCGGGAGGGAGGAGAGCACTAACGCTGCTTGCCGACCTCTGTTCGCCAGGATGAAGTCCACAAAAACATGTTCAAACTGGAAAAGCAGATTCTCGAGATGGAGAATTTTGCAAATCACTTGGAGGAGGTTTTCATCACGGTGGAGGTACGAGCGGGTGTAGAAGCGGTCTCCGGTGCACACGTGCCGCAGGCGGCCGGGTCAGCGGCTGTGACCCTGCGAGTCCCGGAATCTGCGCCGACTTCCCGCCCTGTCTTTCCAGGGCACGTTGGGGATGTACCTCATGGAGCCCCTTACCTGCCCGCCTTCCCTCCTGAACCCCGCACTCTCCTCTATCTGGCCTCAGCCGTGCTCAGCGGTTGGGCTCTTCCATGGCCCTTCCTTGACCGGGTGTAGCAAGACACCCATCCCTCCTTGTTCGTGCGCCCGACTCTTATCTGTGTCTCGTAAGATGAATACACATCCGTGCCTGCCACCAAACATGTCACAGTCGCCTGCGTGAGCCCTTTAGGTATCTACCACACCACGGGGTTGCCAGCACCAGACTCACCAGCCAGGGAAGGGGCGCCAGGACTGAGAGGAGACTCTCCACACCCCCTTTCCTGCCCTGCTCTGCTTCTGTTCACAACACAGCCTCGGGCTGTAGCCACAGAGCGCCTCGGGTGGATTAGCCAAGCCCCAGGCCCCTCTCCCATGAAGCTGGAACATCATCCCCCCGCTCGTGATCGGGCAGAGGACTATTGCACTCCTCCCCCACGCAGGGCACAGGCAAGGCTCGAGCGTAAGGTCGCGGTGGGAGGGAGACCTGTGCGACCCCCTAGACGGACTCCTTACACTCGCATGGGCAGCTCGCCCTCAGACCAAAGCTGGTCCCCCCCAGCGAGGGCTCTGAGTTTTACCCAGTTTCTCACACCAGCACTGGGGCCATCGCAAGCAAGTGCTGTGCTCCTGGAAGACGCTCGGCAGGTGCTCCCCGAGCCGGTCCTGAGAGCCTTTTCTTGGGAAACGTCTCTGTTGTCTGGTGAGGCCGGCGTCGTCAGAAGCCAGAGCTCTCTTGGCCTTCCAGCCCGAACCGGAGGGCCAGGGGTTGACAGGCGTGTGTGAACGTGACTCCTCTGCTGTGCCCCCAGACTCAGCACTGCCCTCCTGTGCTCCCCCGCCTACCTGACAGCGCTGTCCGGCCGCAGCCCTTCCTCCCCTTCCCCGTCAGCCGGCTCCTAGTTGATGTGAGGGTCCGTGGGATCCTGGCATTTGTGCAATGTGAGCATCAGGGAAAGGAGGTGACTGTCGTGAGACGCTGAGGGCTCAGGAGGGAAAGCTGGGTGGCATATCCCAGGGCGAACATCTCCGTGTTAAGGTCCAAGGATGCAGCGGCAGGCTGACACCTCAGTGACCACCTTCCAAGGTCGCAGTGGCCACAGTGGAGGGGGGCAGCTTGGGGTGAGGGCGCAGCGGGAGGGGTGCGAGACGCTTCCAGGAGAGAACGCCGCATTCCTCACCAAGATTATCCCCGGGGCTCTAGCTGCCGATTCCTGGTCCTAGCCCCCACGGCGCCCCCTGCCCAGCACCCCAGCCAGAGATGACCAGACAGGGGGAGGCGACTGCAACAGCTCCGGGTGGGTACGTTTCCATGCCCCAGTAGCTCTGTAGCGGACGCGGCACGTCCACTGAGATGATGGCTGACGTCTACCTGTCTTGTAGGAGAACTTTGGGAGACAAGAACAAAACTTTGAGTCACATTACAATGAGATCTTGGAAACACTCGCTCAAAAATATGAAGAAAAAATACAAGCTCTAGGGGAGAAAAAGAAAGCCAAGTTGGAAGCCTTGTATGGACAGCTGGTCAGCTGTGGGGAAAACCTCGACACCTGTAAGGAGCTCATGGAAACCATTGAGGAGATGTGCCATGAGGAGAAGGTTGACTTCATCAAGGTCAGTCATGAGGTGACATGAGGTCACAAACCCGAGGGACGGCATGGCTGGGGCGGGTTAGAGTGTTCCCTCTCTGCCTGGAGGCGTTGTTGTTGACCACCGCGGCCAGCCTCCGTTTGGTTCCTGGATGTTCATGATGGCGGGGCGGTCCCCCATGTCCCTGCACAGCTTTGCAGTGAGAGGCTCAACAGACATGAACATGGCGGAGCCCTTCCCTCCACTGTGGCTGGGGCCTCTGCCAGCCTCAGTTCCTCCCTCCTGGAGACCCGTCCCCTCGCCGGGAAGCTGGGCAAAGTCAGCCTTGGAGAGTTTTCTCGTCAGCTCAGGTGTTGGAGCCCTGGGGAGGAGGTTGTCCAGGCTAAAAAGACACTTCCAGCTCTCCAGTTAAAAGGGCACCAATTCTAAATCTTTATAAATGCAAACACACACACACACATCAACTTTTCTATTTCCTTGAAACCAGTTAAATCTGACCTCAAGGCCCCATGCCCTCGGGCTGTGGAAATGTTAATGTTGGTCAGAGGTGGGGTCCCCTTTCTTCCCATGACCCCACAGGAATCTGGGGCCCTTGGTGTCTGGGATGAGGGGCAGGGAGGGGGCCTTCAGCTTCCCGAGCTTCCCAAATGCGCCTCCACACTGACCTCGTGGGGGTCCCTCCAAGCCCAGCAGCACTTCCTTCCTGCTGGTGCTGGCGCTCGTGCTCTTGCTTGGGGCAAGGGACCTGCAACAGAAGCTGGAAAGCAAGTTGGCAGGCTCCGTGAGAGCCCCGGATTCGCAGACCTCGCGAACCACTGGTCCCACATTGTCGCTGCGTCTCAGAGACACAATCCCAAACATGCAGGACGAGGCATGTACGACAGTGTTCTCACTGCTCTGTGACGCTGAAACCTCAGAAGCAGCCGAGATGTCCATTAGCAGAAGCCTGGCTGCATTAGCATTGGAGATGCCCTTCGGGGGACTGTTGGTCCGTCTGAAACTGGCGGAGCAGAAGGGAGCATCTGTAAGGGGGGCCGGGGGGCCGGGGCGGGGGTGCCGCGCTTACGCAGCCTCCCCGGGAGCACCGGTCATCCGAGCCGGAGCACAGCCTCAGCGGGGTGGCCTCTTTGGAGTGGGGGGTACAGCTGCTACTTTTCTTTTTTCCTCATTTTCAAGTTTTAAAATGTGTTTATATCATTATATAGTTCGAAAAAGAAATTTCTTTTCAAAATCAGTTTGATACTTTCTCCTTTTCCTCCTCCTTTTTAGGACGCTGTGGCCATGGCTGACAGGTAATATTTTTGTTCTGAAACGTATGTCCTTGTTCTGTTCCTGACTCCTCTACGTATCCAGATAGACTCAGTTCCCCTTGGGCGTTTGGTCCCAGTTTCTGCCCCAAGGTCAGATAGCAGTGGCTTTGGAGGGAAGAGTCACTAGCTGTGAATCTCAGGACCCCAGGGCTGGAAGGGAGTGGGATGCCCAGGCCGGCCAGCAAGCCCGCGGTCGGGTCTCCTCCCTGAGCCGCTCCTTTCACCAGGGCCCAGTGTCCCCAGCACCCCCAGCTGTGCCAGGACCCAGGCTGCGTTCCGCAGGAAGTGTGACATTGTGGAGTCAGACAGGTGTTCTGTCTTGCTCCCCCCAGGGCCCTGGGTGAGTCCAGCCAGCCTACGACCCACCTTCCTTATCTGCAGGCAGGAAGAGTTTTATGGGAATTAAAGGAGACACCGTCTGTACAGCAACATGGATGGTGAAGCTTGATAACGTAAGGGTTAAGAGAAGAGGTTCTGGCAAAGGACAGACCTGGTTTCAGATTCTGCCCTTGCCCCTCACAAACCCCATGATCTCCAGGAGGCAGGACCGCTTAGGGCCCCCGTCCACGGACAGCAGGTTGAGTAGGCTTGGCCCCATGGAGAAGAAAGCCCAGAGTCTGCACCCGTCAGGCCCTGGGGTGACGTGAAGGGCTGGAAGCTTCCAGGTCAGCATCTGCACGTGCCCTGCAGCTGAGCGCCGCCCCCGCCCCGCCTCCCCTCAGATGCACACATCAGCCCCACCCATCCCTCCTGGAGGCCCCATTGGAGACCCCCGGGTCAGTCGCCAAAGCAGATGGCAGAAAGCAGCTAACAGCATGTTAAAACAAAGATGTAAGAATTCAGCAAAGAGGCCCTTCTTATGTGTCACTGGTGACCCAGCGCAGTCAACACTCCCTAAGGGGGGCTGCCCCTTCATTCTCGTTCGTTCCCACAGACTTGGGAAGTTCCTGAATACAGACACAGACGTGGAGATCACTACACAGCCCGACTTCGAAGACCAGACTCTGGACTTCTCCGACGTGGAGCAGCTCATGTGCTCCCTTCACGCCCTCCCGGGTACGTGCTCCCCTGTGCGCGCCCCTGTGCGCGCCCCTGTGCGCGCTTCCCGCGGGCTCCGCTCCCGGAGCTTTGAGTTAGACCTTTGACGGCTAAAAGCAATCAAGATTTAGAAACAAGTATTCTTCCATTCTCATTTCACATCTTCCTGGCGTGTAAGGGGGAGAGCAGAGGCTGACCTCCCCTAGGGCAAGTGCCTGCCCCACTTTCCAGGGAGCTAACAGAGGCCCCAGGCAGCGCTGGAATACTTTTACTCTGTAGTCTGCCCAGACTCTGCCTGCCTGAGTCAGTCCAAGTAAGTAGCCCAGATTTTATTTACTTAACGAGCCCAGTAGCTGGGAGATGAGTTTTAGGATCCCATGGAGCGGGTGAGAATCCCAGGCCTGCCACTTCCTAGCTATGTGTCTCTGGGCAACTTCCCTGCCTTCTCTGAGTCTTGGTTTCCTTGTCTGGGAAATGGACTTCATAATGCCTCCTGGGGCTTTGGTGACAGCTGCATGAGGTAATATGTGTAGGGCACGTCACATGGTACCAGATTGCTCTTCAGAATATTGTTGTAATTACTTATTTCTAAGAATAATATTGTAATTTAGCTTTTTTGTTTTGACTGCTTGCCTTCTCTTTCTCCCCAACACTCAACTATGCTATAAAAATGTTGTATGTATCATTTTAGGTTTTTCTTTTACATAGATTTTTTTGAAATAAGTTAATTATTCTCTTTTGTAACCTGCTTTTTTTAATCAAAACAATTATGACTAACATTTTCTTGTACCGATAAGTTCCCCTATAACATCGTTTTAATGGGTATATACCTTCATTTGTTTACTGAGTCCTCAACTAGATTGGATGCTGGGATGTTTCTAGGTTTTTCCCCATTACAAACCACACTGTAGTGGACATCCTTAATTATAAATCTTGGAGGCCTTCCTTAGACTCATGGCTCAAGGGGTGATTTCACCGAGCTGTGATGTCCATTGGATGATCCCTTCTAGGGATGGTGCTGCCCAAATCATCGGGCCCCAGCATCTGGAAGGAAAGGCACAATCACCCCAGTCAGTGCTTGAGACACATGGACACCTCGCCCCCTAAGTCCCGGTCCCGTGCAGACCGTGCCCCTCCTGCCCACATCTGCAGTGTCCTGAGTGGTTCCCAGCCCCTGGGCCGTCTCTCCTCTCACTGCAGGTTCTGCTCTACTTGCCGTGGGGCTGTTGCTGGCAGGATATAGAAGGACCCTGCTGTCCATCCTGGACTTTGTCAGTTCGGGATACAGGTTCTTTCTCTTCCTCCCTCCTTTGTCATGTTAGGACCTTCCAGGCTCTGAGCAGAGAGGCAAGGCTGAGCTGTGGCTAGGTAAATTCCTTAGAGTTTGGTTGTGCTCTTACCTGGACGGAGCGATGTCACCATCGGAAGTGAATGTTGTTGTACCAAGCCTGGGTCGGAGGGAGGTGCTGCCATGGGAGAAGAGTGATGGAGGAAAAACCAGGAGTGTTTCCTAGTGGTGTGTGAGTCTGGGGAGTAGGGAGGCAGAAGTACTAACCTACAGAGAATGAACAAATTGACTCAGTAGACTAAAGACGATAGTTCTCCAAAGCGTAGCGGCACCCAGCGTAGTCTTCTCTCACTGTAACAGGTATGTGGCTGCTGGACCCGTCCCCAGAGAAAGCAGAGCTTCCCTGTTGAAGGGATTCTCTCCCTCCGTGGCTCACTTCGGGCTGCGGCCACACCCCTGTGGTCCTGGCTGTCTTGCGTCTTTGGATGGCGTGGAAGGGGTCAAGGACCCGTGCCTAGGGCAGGTCTGGCAAACCACGCACCAGCCCGAGTCCCTGTCACAGGCCCCTCCGCCCCACGCTTGTGTGGCTTTGTCAGAGTAGGAATGGACATGCTGGTTGTTGCTCGCAAGTTCAAGGTTGGGACGTTCGGCCTTCCCGACCTTGTCCAGTCTGGGCTGCTGTGTCCGCTTCCAAAGCCTGAAGATCAGTCCGGGGACCAGTAGTCCCTTGGCGGGGCCGTTCCCCTCCCCCTCTGCGTAAGGCTCCTCACTTGTGTGTTTCTCTCCCTTGTCCTTACCTAGCTCCTTCTGCTCCAGTGATAAACCCACAGGCCCCCAACTCTGCCACGGGGTCCTCCGTCCGAGTGTGCTGGAGCTTATACTCTGACGACACCGTGGAGAGCTATCAGCTGTCCTACCGGCCAGTGCGGGACAGCGCACCCGGGAAGGACCAAGCAGGTGAGGCCCGTGCTCTGCAAGGGCTGAGGGCGCTCAGAGGCCGGGCCCTGCCTTCCCAGCAGTCAGAGGGTAGAGGTGGGAGCGGTCTACACATCCAGTTCATGGGGGCTGTCGTGATCTAGGGGCAACCTAGAGAACGGGATGCAGGTGGGGGAGCATGGCAGAAAGGGCCAGAAAGGCAGGTTGGCTGGGGCAAGTCACAAGGCCAGGCTAGGGGATCTGGAGTGTGGATAGAGCTGTCGGGCCAGAGCTGCCCCGGGATGATGCCTGGGCTGCACTGTGTGCAGGAAGATGGGGACGCCCTTCCTGGAGGAGGCCCAGCTGGGCTGTCGTGGTTCTGATGGGCCCCATGTGAGCATGTGAGGGAAGGGTAGGCCGGCTCTTCTCAGAGCAGCCCTGTGTTGGTAGAGACCAGAAGGGTAGCCCCCAGACCCGTGTGAGGGGTGAGGGGGGCCACTGGTGCTCAGACCTGCGTTCTCAGACCGAGCAGTCTCCTGGGAACAGACGCTCACCTCCACGTGGGCAGCCCACCCTCTTCCCAGGGAAATGCAGCTGGCTGGTGTGGGGCTAAGCCTGGGGTATCTGCCGCCCCTGCCCCCACGTAACAGATAAGCCATTTACCTGTTGAAAAGAGAGGTTCAGACATTAGAGGAGCCCCAGCTGAGCCCTTGGGGAAATTGGGGGACCACAGCTAGCCTGGCAAGGCCTATCCTGTGTGCATAGAGGCAGAGCGAGGTTGGGGGAGAGGGCTTGGGGATTTCCAGTTTATGGACGTGGAGACTGTGACCCCAGGAGAAACGAGCTATCTGTGGGGACACATTGTGTGCAGGCTTCCCGCACAGAGTTCTGTACCAGGCCAGGCAGGTAGAGAGTTCTAGGTGCTGAAAGCAAGGATGGTTTTTCTGCCCAGGGACCAGGAAGGAAGGGGAATTTTTTTTTTTTATTTAAATTCATAGAGTGTATTATATGTATTATTTGTTAATATAAATTAACGTAGAGTGTATTAGTTCCAGAGGCAGAGTTCAGTTTTTGATCATGTGTGCCCTCAGTGCCCATCACCCAGCTACCCTATCCCCCCACCCCCTCCCCTCCCGCAACCTTCAGTGTGTGGTGGTGTCAAGCGTTATCACAGCCTTCCCAGTCCGGGGAGGATCGGAGGTGTATCAGTTAGCTTTCGCTGCGTAAAAATACCCTATCCCACCCTACTCCATGCATATATACGCAGCCTGTTTGTTAAAATAACAAACATTTATTATTTCTTGTAATTCTGTGAGTTGGCTGGATATTCTTCTGGTCTGGGCCAGCTCGGGTAGGGCCAGATGGTCTGGGATGGCCGCCCTTACAGATCTGGGGACATGGCTGGGATGGATGGGGTGACTTGGGTGGCACCCCATCTCATCGTGCGGGAGGCTGGCTCTGGCTTGCTCGCGTGGAAACGGACGTGTCCCCAGCAGCAAGAGGACAAGCCCCCGTATTCTGGCATTTCCCGAGCCTCTCCCAGCATCCTGCTTGCTGCTGTTCCGTTGGCTGCAGCAAGTCCCGTGGCTGAGCCTGTCTAGGGCTGGCAGGGGAAACCGAACCACACTGCGGAAGAGTGCACATACAGGGATGGAGGGAATTGGGGGCCAATTCTGTAATCTACTATAGGGAGATTCAGCACAACTAACTTGGAGCTACCTGGCCAATTTTAGAGTTGAATTCTTGTCTTTTTTTTCTTTTCAGTGTTTACAATGACTGTCAAGGAAACGTACTGCTCAGTGACAAATCTTGTGCCAAACACCCAGTATGAATTTTGGGTCACGGCTCAGAACAGGGCCGGCTCCAGCCCCACCAGTGAGCGGGCAGTGTACATGACAGGTAAGGGGGCCCACTTGTGCCTGGAGCAGGACCTTGACCCCAGGGGACCCGGGAGTCCCGGCTTTCTAGCTGTGGCAGGACCCTTGACTTCGTTTGGCAGGGCAGGAATACCTGTGTGTTTTTCTTTCACTGAATACATGAAATCTCTATTCCTAGTGTGGAAGGGACATTTGCTTAGAGTTGGTCTCAAAATATCAAAAAGCAATCACAGTGGCATAGAACCTTCCAATCTCCTTCTGCTCCTGGAATGTGGGAAAGGGATGCCCTGCATCTCGGTCCGTCTGGGTGGCCACAACAGAGCAGCATGGACCAAGGGGCTCATACACGACAGACATTACTGCTCAGGGTTGCAGAGGCTGGAGGGTCCGGGATCACGGAGCCAGCATATTCAGCGTCTGCCGAGAAGCCTTCCAGGTTCAGGGACGGCGGGCTCAGTTCCGGCTGTGTCCTCACACAGCAGAAAGGGGCCATGGAGCAATTTGGGTTCTCTTTTATAAGAGATGTCCTCCTCCCCCTCCTCATCTCCCAGGGACCCCACAGACCATCACTTTGGGGAATAGGTTTCAACACATGAATTCAGTGGGGAGGTGGGGCGTCAGGGGGGTAGAGGGGTTTGGGAGGCGGGAGGCTGGGGAAATCTCTTTGTGCCAGGACCGTGCTCGTGCTGTCTGGTCAGGCTCTGGGCCAACTGGCTGCGTGTGAGCAGAACGGCTGTTCCTCTCTCCCTTTGTCCCGCACCCAGCGCCTTCCCCTCCCATCATAAAAAGCAAAGAGATACAGAGCTGCGAAGAGGCCGCACTCATCTGCTGGGAGTCTGGAAACCTGAATCCCGTGGACTCGTACACGGTGGAGCTGACCCAGGTGGAAACACCCGAAGCCTCGGGCGTAACCGAGTGAGTCCCGGGGGGCCTTTGCTGGGCACAAGAGTCCTTGATGCCTGACACAGTGACATAGCCCAGGAAGTGCATAGGGTTGGAGGGAAGGTCAGTTTGGGACACAGGGCAACCTCAATCTGGGGCTGCTTCCTTTTCATGAGAAGTTGCTGGAACATAGGGACGCCTGGGTGGTTCAGTCGGTTAAGCATCTGCCTTCGGCTCAGGTCATGATCCCGGGCTCCTGGGATCGAGCCCCACATCGGGCTCCTTGCTCATCGGGGAGCCTGCTTCTGCCTTCCCCCTCCCACCCCTGCTCATGCTCTTTCTCTCTCAAATAAATAAAATCATAAAAACAAACAAAAATAAAAAGAAGTTGCTGGAATGGTACTACTGAAGGTGCATGACACGTGAATAAATGCTTTAAACCTCAGGTTGGCTTTCTCAGCCCAGTGACGTTTTACCTTCCATTCACTTAGCACGCGCTGTGGGCCTCGGTGGTGCCGGGTCTGGTGCCTGGGCTCTGGGAGACTAGACAGACAAATCCCTGCCCGGCGGCACTGACCATCCAGGGGAGCAAAGAGAAAACAAGAAAACTAACAAATGCATGAGATGCTGGAGGAACGTAAAGCACCCCCCCACCTGGAATTTAATGGGCAGGAGGACATCTTGAGCCAAAACAATAGAGGTTAGAGTTGCACGCACAGAGACTTCTGTGCCCGTCATGGGAGGCTGTGGAAGGCTCACGGCCACCCCAGGTCCCCAGAGCTGAAGGTGCTCACAGGTGGGCAAGGGCTGGGTCAGCTGCCCCAGGGGCCTGCAGATCCCAAGAGTGCACAGCCTGTGGCTCTGGCCACCAGAGTGATCCCGATTTCCTTTGCAGTTTGTGTTGACACGTTAGGAGCCCCTGGCACCTCGCACCAGCCCAGACGAGGGGGCGTCGGTGATCTGGGGGATGTGGGGTAGTCCCCACTCTCCCAGTACAGACCAGTCATCCTGAAGAAAAGACAGCATTGCCTCACAGACGAGCCCTTTTTTGCGAGCTCATCCCACACCAGCTTCACTTCCTTCTGTGGCTCCAGCCCCCTGGTCGTATTCCAGCTCTCCTGCTTCTGGGCTCCGTCCTGCCACGTGGCTCTTCTGTGGAGACTCCCGTCCCCGTGTCATCCAGTGACTTCCAAGTCATTCTTTGGAGCTCACTCGGGTGTCCCTCTGCGGCATCAGGCACTCCATCATACGCCGTCACCACGTCATGGTTACTGCCTTCCATTGCCTCCAGTGGTGGCCTGAGGAGTGCCTCCGCCCAGCCCGACTGTGAGCTTGGTGAGGCCAGGGACTACATGAGTTTTCCCCAGAGCTTCTGTCTAAGGCACCCGGAACCTAAGGTGCTTGGTTTAAGGTTTCTTTGTTTGGTTTTTAAGATTTTATTTATTTATTTGACAGAAAGAGAGAGAGAGATCACAAGTAGGCAGAGAGGCAGGCAGAGAGAAGGGGGGAAGCAGGCTCCCTGCTGAGCAGAGAGCCCGATGCGGGGCTTGATCCCAGGACCCCGAGATCATGACCTGAGCTGAAGGCAGAGGCTTAACCCACTGAGGCACCCAGGCGCCCCAATTGGTTCATGTTTATTGAACGAAATGGGAAGGTGCCCCACTGGCCTGGGGCCGCATCCTTCCATGACCGGACAGCCAGGCCCGGTTGGGTGAGGGCATCGTTTCGGGAAATGGGCATCACCTTGAAGGTTTCTCTTTTCCCCTGGACTGAAGCAGGGTTAGCAGTCACAGGACTAGACAGTGGCTGTTATGGGCTCATATTCGTGTCTGGTAGAATTTAAATAAATTGGCTGGGGGCTTCTGTTTGTCACCAACACAGACGGAGGCCTTCTGGGGGCCTGGGGCTGGGCTCGGGTCGGTGGACCCCGCAGACAGCAGGGGACCCATGGCATCCCACCTCACGCCTGCCTCCACTGACATTAGATGCCAGGCGTGGGGCTAGGTGCCCAGGCCCCCGCGGTGGGGAACCTGGAGGGAAGAGGGCTGCACACACCGGGAGTCACAAGGGAGCGAGGAAAGTGGAGTGTGGGGAGGACACGCTCTTGGCTGTGCTGCTGGTGGTCGGAGGACAGGGGTGCGAGGCTGGGTTTAAATTCCCAGCTTCAAAGCGGAGGCCTGGTGCTGGCACCTGGCTGGCTGGCCCTACCGCGCGGTAACCGCAGCTCTGCCTCTCTGCCCAGGTCGGTGGTGGGCATCCCAGCCTGCGAGTCTCTGGTGCAGCTACAGCGCAGGCAGAGCTACACAATGTCCGTGCGAGCCCACAACATGGGGGGCCCCAGTGCCAGGAGTGACCCCGTGACAGTCCACACCACAGGTACGCACCCAGGCCACATGCCCTCAGGGACTTAAGGGAGCCACCCTGTGGCAGAGCAGAGCTGTGTGACTTCACTGGAAAATACGGCAAGCCAGGCCAAGAAGGGGCTGGGGACATTAAGGCCCTGGGGTCCCATTTTATAGACAGGGGACTGGAGGCCCAAGTCACAGAGCAGTCTGGTGGCAGAGCAAACAGGACGGCTCAGGCGTTTTCTCCTTACCCTCAGGTGGGCTAGAGGCTTGTCACCCTGGACTGCGGTGGCCAGATACCTCATTGCTCACATAGGCCACACGCCGCCCTTGGAAGGGCATCATTATTCCCAGCAGGAGCTATAGGCCGTGGCCGGTCTCCTGTTCTGCTGTCTGCCCAAGAGTCTCCCAGCCACCCACAGGCCCAGCTTGGCCCTGGCCGCTCAGCCTCTCCCTAGGCCCTGTCTGGCCACAGGGGGTGCCACGTCCCCAAGCCCAGCCCCTTGCCCTGTGCACTTGCCACCCTCCTGTCCTACAAGGCCAGATCTCGAGCGAGCAGAGACATGGCTCGCAGCCCTCCCTAACTCTGCCTTCCCAGGAGAAGCAGGGCGCCTGAGCCCGGGCTCTGACTGGGGCCATTTCATGAGGGACGTTGTGTCACTCCATCCACCTTTCCAGCGCCAGGAGGAAAGCTGTGTGATTAATTCCCTGTGTTGCTTCCACACGGTTGGAGAAAAACCAGCCGAGGGGCCACTGAAGTCCCCAGAGCTGGTGCAGGCTCGTGCTGGGATTAGGACTCGGGTTTTTCTCTTCGGTAGGCCCTGGGCCTGCCTTAACCTGGCTGGTCCCCCTCCTTTGCTGTGCCCACCCGGTGGTTTTGAAATGTCAAAGTCTGGCTGTCTCAGTGAAAGGGAACAGAGCAAAAGGGACAGCGAGCCCCCGATTATTCGGTCATCTCTGAATTAGTTTGTTCGTACAGTTTTTACGAGTGTATTTGCGAATGAGGCCTCTGGACGGCTCAGTCGGTTAAGCTCCGACTCTCCATCTCAGCTCAGATCTCCATCTCAAGGCCCTGGGCTGAGATGGTAACGCCTGAACCCAGGTCTGAGATGAAGAGAAGTGACTTGACAGGAACTCGGGGAGAAGAACAGAACTTGGCTAAGACACGAGAGTGGACAGTGAGTTACAGTGCTCTCAAACGATGCATTTTTTTTTTTTTACTAAATAATTTGTTCTTAAATCTATTCATACCACTTTGTGATGAGATTTTTGTTTTAACCATGATTTGGGGAGGGCTGTCATCTCCTCCCCTCCCCCCCACAGCCCTAGTCGGAATGTTGAATTTCACTTCCCTGTGTCAGACACGTCAGTAACAATCTCCCTGGTTCCTGTTTCCCCGGCCGGCGGGAAGAGGTTCCCACCTGCACACGGTGTTTGCCGCCTCCTGGTTCAGAGCCAAGCCTCTGGAATCGGAGGAGCTTGGGAGTTCCAACTGGAGATCTGTCATTTGCCGGTTGATCTTTTTAACCACCTGTGCCTCAGCATTCTCCTCTACGAGGGAGAATAATAGCACCAGTTTCTTTCTTTCTTTTTTTTTTTTTTAAGATTTTATTTATTTATTTGACAGGCAGAGATCACAAGTAGGCAGAGAGACAGGCAGAGAGAGAGAGGGAAGCAGGCTCCCGCAGTGCAAAGACCTCCCCCCATGCGGGGCTCGATCCCAGGACCCTGAGATCATGACCTGAGCTGAAGACAGAGGCTTTAACCCACTGAGCCACCCAGGTGCCCCACAGCACCAGTTTCTAAGAGTGATTGGTAAGGCCTGAAGCAGCAAAGACTTGCAAACCGCTGCTGGGGGCTGGGCACAGGGAGCCCGGTGCAGGGGGAACAGGAGGGGGCACCCCGCGAGGCTCCGGCTACAAGAGGAGGTGGCAGCGGTGACGGGCTCTTGGTACCTTCGCAGGCAGCCGCTTTCCCCTGAACCAGCACACCTGCCATCCCTGGCTGACTGTGGCTGACGACGGGTTTACGGTCGTGCGAAGCGAAAGGAAAACCCCCCTGAAGGAGCCGCTGCCTGGCAACACCCGGTTTAGCAGGTACTTCTCGTCAGTCGCTCACTGGAACGTTCTGTGAGCCTCCCTCATACTTGCTGTTGTTCAGGTGCGAGTGGGTGCTGACAGACGCCGTCTCGAGGGGAAGCAGTCCCTGAGATAGATGAGGGCCGAGGGGTCTGGTGGGGGAGGGGAGCCAGGAGGGGGAGGGAAAGGGTCCGGCTGGCGTGGGCGGAAGACACATGTGGCCACAGAGGCTGGGTCCTGGGCGGGAGGAGTCCGAGGGTCACACTGGCAGGTGACGGGAAGACGGGGATTTCGCGAGTCCCTGACCTGGGAGCGGGGGCCGGTCCCCCAAAGACGGGCGCCGTCTGTCTGGCTCTGCAGCTGTTTCCAGACCTGTTGAAACCCTTTCTTTATGCCTTACTTCTTTCCACATACTTAGAGGACACTTGAACTCAGAGCAAATACACACTACTGAAACAGGAAAGTCAAAGCAGTGGGGGAGAAAGAACATAGGTCACGTTCAAGAGCAAATTCCATTTCCAGGAATTCACGTGAAACATTACTCTCAGCTTCCCGGCCATCAGGAAGAGACGAGGTCATGGTGGGTTGGATTTAGAGTCGGGAGGATCTTCCAAGAAGGAAAAGGGGCTCTCCTACGGGGGCCCCAGTGGCCACTGCCGCATATGGTATGCAGCCTCCATGCCCGGGGCCCCGACTCTGCCGGGTCTGGCTCTTCCTCTGATGCCGGCTCCCTGCTGGCCTATCTGTTGTGTGTGCTAGTGCGTTAGTGTGTATACGCGTGTTGGTGTGCACAAAGTACGGTGGAAAGCAACTTTACCCACCTGCCTCTGCCCATTCAGCCCAAGGTCAGGTGGCAGGCAGGGTAGGAAGAGATAAAGGTCTTACCTGTGTTTTTTTAAAAAAAAATTCAACGAAGCAGATTTTGAAGATCTTACTGGCTTTACTCCCTGCTGTCTGAACTGGGCAGCGTCCGGTCCTGCGGGCAGAAAGGAGCGTGGAGGAGCTGTGCAGGATAGGATGAAAGACTTCCGTGGGCCGAGTGAGAGGAACACGGACGTTAGAGTGGGCAGAGCAGCCGCGGTTGTGGCGGGTTAAATTCTTTCAGGGGGGGGCCTGGGTGGCTCAGTGGGTTAAGCCACTGCCTTCGGCTCAGGTCATGATCTCAGGGTCCTGGGATCGAGTCCCGCATCGGGCTCTCTGCTCAGCGGGGAGCCTGCTTCCCCCTCTCTCTCTGTCTGCCTCTCTGCCTACTTGTGATCTCTGTCAAATAAATAAAATCTTTAAAAAAAAAAATTATTTCAGGGGACAGCAAGGCCTCTCAGGCATGTCACCTCACTTGTGCTCATCAGATGATGATGATGACTGGGTGACTGGCTAAGATTCTAGATCTGAGAGCACTGACATGATGACTTGTCCCAGTTTGGGGACAAGCAGGACGGGGGCTTAGCCATTTGGGGCTTGTTGTCCTGTTTTCCACCCTTTCGGTACCTGGCTGGTACCAGGGCTATGTGTGTCCCTCTGTCGGATAGCTACCAGGTTGTGGCCTCCCCGTGGTGGCACCTCTCTGGGACAGGATGCTCTCAAGAACAACACGGGGACAGCTTTCCTGTAGTAGCTTCCATCAGCACCCAGTCCCCTGAAAACACCCGCCTCTGACCACGCCTCTGCTCCCTCCTGGCATGTGAACCCCAGGAAAGCTCCCCAGGCAGACAGAGCCTCAAGCATACCCCCATATCCGCCCCCCACCCCAGGCTCCAGCCCTCGGATGTTGCACTAAAAGCTGCAAAACGGGTTTTGGCCACTGGGGCCTGTGCCAGTGGTCTAGCGCCTCCCCTGGAAATATGGGAGAGCTCCCCATCTGGGGTTCTGTTCGCGGCCTTTTGGGGTTCAGCCAAGCTGAGTTAGTCCCAGTGTAGTATCCTGTTACCGGTCTTTCTGGTGCCCTCTGAAACACCGTGCTGGGTGCTTGGGGTAGAGATGAAGGCGCTGTCCCTGCCCACCTGAGACGCAGGTGTCAGGGGCACACCTATGAGAGATAAGGCATTGTGGGAGCCCCAAGGAGGAAGGCTTCCTGCAGGGGGAAGGGCTGGAAGGATGAGCGGGAGTCCTGCGGGTCGACAAGGGAGATTCAGAACCTTACACAGCAGAAGCAGAGAGGCCAGGCCGTTTGTTCGGAGAAGGATGAGCGGTTGGGCACGTCACGGGTGCAGAGTCCATAAGGGGAGGATGAGAAGAGGCGGGAAAGATGGACGCGTTCTAGCGCAAAACGGTTTGCACCGTACCCTTCTGGTCACGGAGAATTAAAGTAGGGGAAGGGACAGGATCAGATTCGTATTTCAAAAGGATCACAGTGTGAGCTGGGGAGGTGGGGGAGAGGCCTGGGGGTGGGGGGGACAAGGAGACCAGAGAGGAGGCCGCGGGGGCCTGACAGAATCAGCAGTTGGAGGGCGAATGAGAGGAGATGGACTCCGCAGATCCTTGGCCCGAAACACCACCGGCAAGAAGTGGCCGGCTGGCTTCGGGGCGGGCAGGGGAGGGATGGGTCAGGGGCCGTAATCTATGGAGTGCTGATAGGTACTGGACACGTTCCAAGTGCTTTACGTGGATGGTCTCACTGGATCATCACAACAGCCTGTGAGGTCCAAACCGTAATCAGTCCAGTTCGATAGATGAGAAAATTGAGGCACAGAGAAGTAAGGGAATTTGCCCAGTGCACACTGCTGGTAAGGAAGGGTTGGTGTCAGAGTTCAACTAGAAGCTGAGCTTGTAACCACGACATTATTTTTCTGTCTCAGTTTGCTGACTTAGGTTACTAGGTAGACGGTGAGTCTGTTTCCCAGAAGGGAGAAGACATGAGGGGTACCTACCCCACCCCACCACAGCCTGGCCGGCGGGAGGGGTAGGAAGGTCTGAGTTCTGCCGGGGACGTTCTGAATGAGACCGCAGGAGGCTGGAGGTGTGGGTCTGGAGCTTGGAGTAGAGACGGCTTCATTTTACAGAGGATTGAGTTCATGTGCAGTGCCCTTCCCAGAGCTTCGCATGGCCTTCAGGACTGGGGGTTTGAGGATGTGAGGGCAATCTGGCCGTGACAGCCGTCACCCTGTGGACCACCAGGGTCGAGGCGGCTGATCCGGCTGGCTGGTCGGGGCTCCCCTGCCACCCCTGCTGCTCCATGCGTCTCCCTCCCAAGGCTGCGTGCGGGATCCAAGAGGACGACCTGCCCAGGTAGAGGAGGACCGTTCTTTGGTCAACGGTATAGGAGTAGCTGCGCTCCCCTGCCAGAACGCCCGAACAAGCTCTCAGGGTCTGTTTGCGGGAGAATTTAGGGCCGTCAAGCTTCCAGGACTCCAGACACAGCCAAATGAGCCCCTGCAGGTGGGCATCTGCCTTTCCATATGTTAATTAATTAATTAATTAACTTGAGGTTTGAGAGTAGAAATCATGTGTTAATGACAGCTGAACAAATCTGCCTAGGGATTTGGGGAACCACCTCGAATTTCATTTTAGAGATACTCATGTGGCCAAATCTCCAACAAGAACCTTTCTCTGGAGAATGCTGCCTTGTTGTAAAACAAAACGTAACTCTGACCTTTTTAAGTGTAATTGTTCCTAGGGGCGTCTTGGAGGTGGATTCTGATCATCTGCTCTTCGCTCTTCTTGGGAAATGAGTCCCCATCTTCTGCCTATGGGCTGCCACTTCCCACGGGAGGCGTTCAGAACACCGCCTTCCACATGTGCAGACCACCTGCTGACTGGCCCCAATAGCTGGCGTCACTGCCCAGCATGGCCAGGCTGGGCCGCCCCAAATCACACGTGCTCCTTTCTAAACCCAGGTGTGTTGCTGTCATGGGGAATCTAATTCCAGTCCGAGGGCGCCACTACTGGGAGGTGGAGGTGGACGAGCAGGCCAACTACACAGTGGGCGTGGCCTTTGACGATGTCCCTAAAGAGGAGGACCTGGGAGCAAACTGCCTGTCTTGGTGCATGAGGCACAGATTTGCATCATCGAGGTAAAGTAACATCTGGAAAACCAGTGTTAACATTCACTTTGCAAGAACAGATCCGGAGGTCTTAGTAGTAATAATGAAGGCCTACAGTGTGTTTCAGAGGATGTTTTAGGGTATTTCAGGTGCCCTTTCTAGTCCTTTTCCCTAAAGTCCAGATGAGAAGAGAAGGAGCAGCTTTGGGTGCTTTTCTTTCAGATAAAAATAGCTAAAATTTGCAGAGAGCTTGTTCTGCGCCAAGCACTGTTCCACACTCTTAGATATTTTATCCTATTTCCTTCTCAAATCTATTATCCCATTTTAAAAACAAGAAAGCTAGGCCTTCCAGCGGTTCGATAATCCATCCAACATGGGTTTTCAGAGCTTGGAATCAAATCCCGGCCATCCGGCTCCAAAGACAGCATTCTTCACCACTAAGCGACTCGTTTTCCCTGTTCGAGTCATGTTATTAAATGCATACACGTTTGATTTGAAGCCTCAATTCTCTTTCAGTGGGAAGACGCTTAATAGTTAGGGCTCATTCTGGTTTGCTTCTCCTGCAAAGCACTCTGTCCTGTAGGCATGGACTAGTTCTAGAAAGCTGGGGAAATCCCAGGAGGCCCCCCGGCCAGTGGACATTGTCAGACTTAGAAAGCCAATGTTGCAACCTCCCTTTGCCTCAAAAACTGTAAAACTTCCCACCATTTTCCCAGCACCTCTTTGTGGGGCCTCTGACCCTCACTGGCTTGCTGAATCCTATTAACGTCTGAGCCGGTGTTCTCTGCCTATGAGCCTCCATCACGGTCAAACACTGTCTGTCATGCCCGCGCATTTGTGGGAAGACCAGCTTCCCCTGTAAGATGGCTGGACTAGAGCTGACCCCACTAAACCTCAGGCCCAGTTCGAGGAATACGAGACGTACGAGGCACCGAGCCACAGGGTTTCTTTGGATTCTGCCTCAAGTAAGACTAAAATCAAAGGGTCCTCTCCTAGAAAGGTAAGAACGAAGGGCAGAGAAAGACACTGTGTATAGTGGGGGGGGGGGGTGGCGGCAGGACAGAACACAGAAGAGGATGGAACACGAGACAGCATGGAAAGGCAGGTCAGAAGCCAACCCCGAGCTAGAGCAGTTGCACGCGGTCCCACCTCGGAAGGACATGTGAGTGAAGAGATGGAGTTACGAGTGGAGGATGAGGATTGGGTGTCCTAGCTGACTCCTATTTCTTGCTTTAGTCTTGCCTCTGCTGTGCTGGAAGGAAGGTAGAGGGAGGGAAAGCTTCTGGTGGCTGCTCAACTAAGAAAAGGAGTCGAGGGGAAGATGAGGCGAGATGGCCTGGCTTGCTCTCACGCTCGAGACTATTCTGAGTGTCCCTCGGGGCTGTGGACCTGGCCCTGAGCTCTGCAGGCGTCTGTGGGTAGCGGGGGGATGAAGTCCCCGCCTCTGGTCTCGGTGCCAGCCATTTTCAAAGCACACAGGCCACAGAGCATGGCTGCTGTCGCAGCTAATGGTGACCGGCCCCCAGGCGGCCGTGCTAAGGCTGAAGGTTTGAGAACTGTGCCTGAGTACTTGTGCACACTCTCCCAAAAGGCCCATTTTATTACATGAAACATCAGGAGGTTGCCTGTTTCAAATGTCTTCATTATGAAGGCTTTATACATCCATCCGATCCTTAAAATCCACAAATTTTTTAAATACCTATTTCTACACAAATTTTGATGCAATAGGAGTATATGCTACTATATGTAAGGTTTTTAGGTTAAGAGATTGTTCAAAAACAAATGGAGTTTAAAAATATGTCTCAGGGCGAATTTTAGAAAAGAGATAAATAATTTTGGAAATGGCCTGTTTGGGTAGTCAGTTAATAAAAAATAAAACAATCACAGGAGTATGTGAATAAAATTAATATGAAATGCTGTGTAAATAAGCCCTACACAGAATTTCTGAAGCTCTGTTATATCAACACTTAAATTTTCAGGCACGAGTACGAGTTCCTGCACAACAAGACGACTCCAGATATAAGAATAACAGTGTCCCCAAGGAAGATCGGCATTCTGTTGGACTATGAAAACTCAAAATTGTCCTTTTTCAATGTGGACATTTCTCAGCACCTTTACACGTTCAGCTGTCAGCTCCATGGATTCGTGCATCCCTGTTTTTCTCTGGAAAAGCCTGGCCGTCTGAGGATACGTAATGGCATTGCAATGCCCACGCACGTTGCTTTCTATTAGACCGTTCTGGCCTGACTTCCTGTCATTGTGCGGTCCCTCCCCTCCCAGCCACTCAGCCCTCAGCCCGTGGGCCCAGGCACTGACGCACCACGCACCCGGCCCCTTCGGCTCCCGCTCTCCTCTGGCAGACGGGTGTGCTGACGCTCGTCTCGGCGGACCTGGGCTCTAGGCCCTCTGCTGCCCGTGTGATGTTCGGTGCGTCCCCATCAGGCCCAGCTGTCACCTGAGTGCTCTGCCAGCGTGAACCCAGAGGTCCTTCACGTGGTCAGGCCGGGCGGTCTATTTTTTTATAGGCAAAGTATCTGAATCTCCAAGGCCTCCAGAGCTCGGGCTGAGGGCGAGAGAATGGGAGGGAGGGATGCGACACCGGCGCTGTGTCACCAGCGGCCGGGAACAGACCTGCAAAGACGAGGGGCCGTCCACAAAGAGCAGGGAAGCCATGCGCCTTCCCCTCTCCTGTTTTCCCAGCACTGCCGGCGCTGTGCTGAGGGTCTCCCGCCGCACACTGTGACGCTGTTCCTGTCCTTCACCGAACCCACCTGCTCAGGCTTTGCAGTGCCCTCTGCCACGCCCGATTCCGTGAAGGCAGGTCGGGGTCTGTCTTGTTCATCGTCCAGTTCCCAAGGGCTACCCCGTCATGAACAGGTTCCCACCGCCTCTGGGATGAGTCCGTGTCCTCTCCGTCCAGCCACTGCCCGTGGGCATGCTCTCCCTGCTCTTCGGCTGAGGGACGGTGGGGCCCCCTCAAAACCAGCACAGGACACGCGGCCGGGAGACACCATGGAGGGGAGGCGGTAGGAAGGCACAGAAGGGCCCCTGCAGCTTGATGGCAAGATGGGGACACGGACTACTCCGCACTACCACATAGATGCACTTTCACTGCATCAACAACGGGCCGGGGAATGAACGAGGAACACACAGACGTGAGTGGCAGCTGATCCTAGAAACCATCCCATAAAGAGACCATCCCATAAAGAGAACCAGGTTCGAAATCAGAAGATTTACAGTGGATCGCTAGTCTGTAGCTGCTTTGCCTTCAACCTTAGAAAAGTCCCACTATCTTGAAGCGCTCCTGTTTCCCTTTAAACAGAGAAAAAATAGTACTTGTTTCATAGGACAGGAAGATTCCCAGTGACCGTGAGAGGGCACGACAGTATAGGGCGCACAGCGAATGCATGGCAGCTTGTGAAGACAGCAGCCCACCGAGACCCAAGATGAGCTCTGGTGGGTGGTCTCCCACCGGCAGCTCTGGGACTTCTGGCCTCGCTGCTCTCGTGCCATCCTGCGACCACGGGACCCGGCCCCACTGGCTGCATCCCCAGTTCTCCAGCCCCGGAGTCTGGCCGTCTCTCAGAGCTCTGCACTCAGCACCTCCCAGCTCGCAGAGCGAGTGACTCCGTCTGTGAGGCAATTCGCAGAGACCGTTCTGTGTCCTGCCCTGTGGAGGCCTCTCAAAGCAGACATCACCTCATCACTTCGGGTTTTCTGTGAACTGAAAACGCCTTGGCTCTAGAATCTTCTGTTTTCTAGCACACTCGAAGTCCGACAGTGAACACCCCTCCTGTCTCCAACTCGGCCTGTGATGTGAGCAGCAGCTCAGATTCCTGACTTCACAGCCCACCTAGACGATATCGCAGCTCCTTAGTCTCACACGCGCATGCACACGCACACACATGCACACACACGCACACACACCTGCCAGCCACGCTGCATCACTGGCCTGAAATCAGGAAGGTACGGCCCGTGTGAGCACAGACGGTTCAGGTTACGGACACACGCTGTTCCAACCCTGTTCTCAGCTCCAGAGGCAGAAACTGCAGTAGGAAGTAGGACATCACAGATAAGGCAAGTGTGAACTCCGGATTCTAGCCGGCTTTATGAAATGTTTCACGTGTAATACGGACATGTATAAATGATAAAAACTCGACACCTATATAAGGTCTGAGTGAAATTTTTATTTGATCAAGGAAAAAAACAACTAAAATTGGCACTGAGCATTGACATTTAAAATTCACTTAATTTACACAAGGCATATGAACAACTTAAAGCATCATAATTACTCAGCGTAAAAAACTTTGGTTTAAACATGTTTCTTCTGCAAGAAGAAAAAATTAAGTCTAGAAAAGAACCAAACAAAACTTTTTTTTCTGTAAAATATTCCAGTTCCTAAAATATCACGAATAATCTGCTGAAACTAAATTTTAACAAGGGGCAGGATTTACCTCAAGGCCATGTTCACCTGCAACCCCGCTGATAAATCTGTTAAAAAACAAAACAAAAAGGATTTTTAGAACGTCAGACAGTCGAGGCCACAATCCCTGACTGCAGTTAAAACAAAACATGTCAGTCTGTTCTTTCCCTACGTTCACCTGTCTCACTGTATAACCCTTGAGCAAATTATTAACAGAAGCTTTGGCTTCCCTCAACAAAGGGGAGTGAGAATATGTAAAAAAAAAAAACACAGAGGGCACCTGGGTGGCTCAGTTGGTTGAGCAACTGCCTTCGGCTCAGGTCATGATCCTGGAGTCTCAGGATCGAGTCCCACATCGGGCTCCCTGCTCAGCGGGGAGTCTGCTTCTCCCTCTGACCCTCTCCCCTCTCAAGATCTCTCTCTCTCTCTCTCTCAAAAAAAAAAAAAAAAAAAAAAAAAACCACAGAATCTTAGTGTCACTAACATGGGTTTAGTAATTCAGGATAGTCTGATTTGAAGGCACCTGAGATAGGACTAGAAAGTTGGTGAGAGACTTGGGATATAAAATGACACTGGTTGCTGATAAAATTAAATTGCCTTTTATTTGGAAACGTGTATATTTAATAACTGACTTCCTACGGGTTCAGACAATGATATGCAATCACTTAGACACATTCAATAAAATATTTCAGAAGCACGTGCTGGGTGATCGGCATCAAGCAGAGCGGTTCCATGGACATCGAGGCCTTTTCTGCATCACTTCCCACCCTCCAGTATTTGTCAGAAGCAGAAGCTCCCGCAGCTCACATGCTGGCAGCTGCCCGCAGCGCGAGTCCCTCGGACACAGCCTTCCGTAATGCAGACTCTGCTGGTCTCCATACAAAGAGGCTCAGCTCCCAGAAAACTTGCTGGACTCCCTGAAGGCTGCACCACGGGAGAGGTCCTCCTTCCACTTTCCTGAGCAACTTCAATTTCCAGCCCCGCTCCGATCAGTTCGCACTGTGAGAGATTTCGTGGATCCACCTTCTCCCACACTTTCTAATCTAATAATTTACTGTTCCTATTTTACAGTAAGACGACTCGAAGTGCGTAGTTGCTGTTGGTAGATAAGTAGGTCTTGAATTTATTTTGCAAACAAGACCTGTTCTATCTACCTTTTCCTTTAGGAGGCTAACAGCAGAGTCGGCTTGACTTCAAGGACTCTGTTTTCTTAGTCTCCAGAAGACCAAGTCCAGCTTTTAAAGCACGGTCCTCTAGCGTGTCAAGAACGACAGGAATGGTCATCGATCACTTTTAGGTAACTGATGACTTTTCAAGTTTTCAGAGATTTTTCTTCACTGCAATCCACAGTTAAGGAATCTAAATTCAAGATGAGAACTGGTGGTTTGGGAAGAAGACTCCATCCAGGGAGCAAGTCTCCTAGAAGGCACGTGACGATGAACTGGGCACGATGCCCAGAGGCAGGAATGACGTCAGAGTAGCTCCAGCACAGGTGCTGCTGCCCTGCTTGCTTTCTGCTACTCCCAACCCCAGGAAACAATCGAGCCCCATTCACCGATTCATTGCTTTTTCTTCATCTTCCCAGACTTTAACACTATCGGGTTCTCTGCTCTGTCTACTCAAATCCTAGCGGACTCAAACTGTCGTTGATCTGAATTGTGACAATTGAGCTACACAGTGCACAGCTCAGACAACAGGCAGCCATGCATGCAGAGCCCATAAAAAGGCTTTTGTATTATGAACTTGGATTCTCCTTTTGCGGTCTCCCTCATGCTCATTCCTAGGCCTAGATGTGGGCTTAAGAGATGCCCTTAAATTCCAAAAGACGGGTCTGAGTCAGGAATATAATCTACTTGCTAGGAAAGCACTCAGTCAACAAAACCTAGGTCTCCCAGTTACGCATTTTAAGAAAGGAACTTTGGTTTTTTAGAGATGGATTTCCTGAGTACATACACTGCTTCATGGTCAACCTGTCATCTCGTTCTGCCACTCAGAAAGCTTCCTACCCTCTGATTTCTTTTATACCCCAAACACCCACGTGATGAAGGAGGAAACAGGGAGAGAGAAAGAAAATAAGAGAAGTACTACCCGAAAGCAAGGCCAAACCTCTGAAGAAAGGCAGAAGATACTTGATAAGCAATGGACCGACCCGTTCTTGTCCCATCTAATCCCTACGTAGCTCAAAGTTCACTTCCTGGAAGCATTTCCTCCTAATTCCTCCCTCTCCCAGGCTGAGTTCAGTGCCACACACTCACCTCTTTTTGAGTGGCATATTGCAACCGGCAACCTGTGTCGGCTCCACTCGGCTGCACGCAAACCAGAGGCAGGAACTGTAGCTCCTCCCCTCCAAACCATCAGAACACGGCCGCGATGAGGTCTGCAGAGCTCATTTACCTGGAAAGAGGTTAAGAGACATCAAACTGTCTCCCAAATTAAATCTCTTCATCAGAAAGCAAAGCACTCTTAAATTATGTGTGCTGGGTGAGGAGAGGGAGATAAAAAATATTCTCCGCCTTTCTGCAGTCCCCACATACCTAAGGGTCCACCACAGAATCCCACTAGTAACAGCGACTTCTGACCTGGAAGGAGGAGGGGGAGGAGGGGGTTGACAAGATCTGACGCGTGAGGAAGAGGTTTAGAATGCTTTCTTCCCATCACCACAAGACATCACTAACGCTCACATTTAATATTTATTGCAGTTTTGACTATTCTTAGGGAGCCCATGTTTTAAATGCTCTGAAACATCAATTCGGTTTTTATGTCTGGAGGCTGATGAGTAGAAGTGAAGGCCCTGACAGAGCCTGATCGATTGCACGGCACACCGCACCACGGCTCTCTGCTGGTCCGAGAATCTAAGACTTTCACAGAGAAAGGACATGCTGTAAGGTTAACGACAACCCCAGGGATGTATAAAGACCGCAGGTGATAACTTCTCAAAGGTCAAGTGTCTTTTAAAAATCATTTTATGGGAGAGATTTCCTCCCCTCTCCCCCCAAAAATTGTAGCCAAACTTATTTATCAGACACAGGGTGAAAATCCAAATATATGGAGGCACCTCTTATTCTTGAAATCTCCTTTCCTAAAAAGTTGATGGTATTTTCAGACCCTAGGTTTCATTATTTTAAATTGGAATACTCTGGGGACACGTGGGTGGCCCAGTCGGTTGAGGGTCTGCCTTAGGCTCAGGTCATGATTTCTGGGTTGTGAGATCAAGCCCCATGTCAGGCTCCCTGCTCAGTGGGGAATCTGCTGCTCCCTCTCCCTCTGTGCTCTCTCGCTTTCCAGAAATAAATAAGTAAATATCTTTAAATCAGAAAACTATATTCCTAGGCCTTGAAAGAATGTCAAGCCAATCTCCCCAAAATAACTGCATATAACTCTACCAAGGATTTCTGTAAAATCAAAGGCATTTTTAAACACCAATTACCTACTCAGGTAATCATTATGAACTCAGCAGTGAGTACATTTCTGTGCAGTTACTAATCCACCGAAAAGTCTCAAATTCTGGAAGTGAGAGAAGGGAGATGCGTACAGACTGTAACGTGCTGCGGTCACTGGAGGAGAAGGTAAGAGCTGAACAGCCGGGGGAGTGAGTGGAATAGAAACCACCTAGAGCCTGTCCATGTCTAAACCCATCGAAGGGGTGGTCTTCTCTCCTCAGCCCTCTCTAGTAGTCTGAAGCGCTGTCTGCAGCACTATGCAAACCACCAGGAGGAAAGGAAAACAAAATGGAAGATGTGTTCCTTGTGCCTGGAATTATGCGGGCCCTGGAAATAAAAGACTGCTCCTTACTGCATTTTTAAGGTAGTATTTCTGCCCATGTCACCATCACTTGCAACAGCAACCATGTCTACATCATCTCAAGTTTCTTGGGAACATATACGCAGAGCACTTGTTCTCAGGGCCTGGCTCTCGTGGAGGCCCAAGACCCTTTCAGAGGCTCAGTCAACTCGAAACTACTTTCATCATTAACACTGAGACAGTATTTGCTCTTTTCACTCTGATTCCATGAACATACAGAGTTTGACCAGACGCTACACTATGTGAGGACATTCATCACGGACAACAGTATATGCTTGGGTGTTCTGGTGATAAAAACGTTTCTCAGTTTTAACTTCTAATACTAAAAATAATATGTGTGTGTGTGTGTGTGTGTGTGCACGCACACGCATGTGTATGTTTATGTGTGTATATGTATGTCCCACATAAAATCTCTTTGGAATCCTCAGTAATTTTAAAGGAGGGTCCTGAGGCCAAAAAGTTTAGAAGTTCTTAATACAGAGCGTCCATGGCTTCCCCACGATGAAGGTCTAGTTGAGTGAGTTCCTCGGTAGTAAGAGTACACCCATGCTTTCCAGTACTTGCTAATGTACAAGCTGATCTGTAGAACTCTGAGGCGTACACACTTTCTTCATTTCCATTTCAAAATACGAGAGAGATGACGGGACAATGCCCAATACGGTTAAAGAGCGCGAGTACCAAATGCAGAGTTACCTAAGACAGCGGAGGCCTGACTGCAGGGCACCCACAGCGTCTCACCTGGACTTGGGGTGAACTTACAGGCTCACAGTGGCTGGTCCGATTCAGACGGCTTCCGAGGTAAGCATTTCCACGGGCTGTGACAGCACGTTCTCACAGCGAGAGCTGGGACTGTAAGTAGTTAGCTGGAAGTCTGGGGGGTGGGGGCAAGCATCCGTGAAACTCGGGCCTCTAGGAAACGACAGAAGGGACCCGACAGACTCCTCTCCAGCTACACAGCATCTGTGATGTAAACAAATGGCTGCGCCTGGGTGGCTGAGTCGGCTGAGCCTCCCACTCTTGATTTCAGCTCAGGTCATGATCTCAGGGTCAGGCGATCGAGCCCCTCATGGGGCTCTGCAGGGAGTCCGCTTGAGATTTTTCTCTCTCCCCCTCAAAACCCTCAAAGATAAATAAATCTAGACACACACACACCCCCCAAAAAGGTAAACAAATGACACAGTTCTAACTCCTGAAACATACCGACTTTGCCTTTCTTGGATTCATTCTGCACGGAAAGGTCAATCCCCGTCTTCGCTCCCTTAAACAGACGGCTTAGCCATCCAAAAAAACAGTTCAGACGCGGAGGACAAAATGATGGCCTGCAGATGAAGAAATCTCGCTCCTGGTCGTGGCTCGGTCACTAACGAGCTCGGGGACTCTCCGCCCGCCTCCTCTCACTATGCTTCGATTTAAACTGAACCAAGGGCGACGACCCAGACGGCTGTTCCTCCTCCGACACCGGACGACGTTCCCGGCGGATTTAGGAAGCTTCAGAATGACCCGCCGGGCGTTTGCGTCTTCAGATTCCTGCAACAGGTGCCGCTGCCTCACGCGGGAGTCCCCGATTCGAACCGCCCGCTTCCGCACAGGCCCTCGCGTCACACCCCTTAAGCGACACGGGCCACCACGGATGTGGAACTCAGCCACTGCATGATCTTTCCTTCAGCCTTACTCCGGGCGTGTGTCTCCCTCCCACACACATCCCCACCGCAGCTCCGCGAACCACCCTGCTGGGGTTTTTTAGACGAGGTCGAGAAAGCTGGGCGCGAGCTCGGAACGAGACCCAGCTCCGCGGAGACGCCGACCCCGCGGCAGATACGCCGACCGCTCACCTCTGCGCCGGTTCCCCGCCATGCCCCCTGAAACCCGACACACCAGCCAGCCTGCCTACTAAGACACTGTTACCGCGCGCCCCGCTGGTGGCCAGAGAGCAGCCTCACCGCACGCCACGGACGAACCCGCCCCTGCCGCGTAGATCGCGGGAACGCCTCCTCTCTCCTTCCGGTGGAAAGCAGCCCTTTCCGGTTTCCGGTCGTGCGGAGGAAGTCCCGCCCCGCGCAATAGCGCAACGCAGCGGGACGCGCTGACGCGACACAGATGCGCCGGCAGATGCGAGTCAGTGGCGGGGTAGGTGGGCCATGGGACTCCTGGACTGAGGTCGCAGGTGCTGGGTCCCCGGTGGGGAGTGGGGAGAGGGCAGAGCAGTTCAGCGGGGGCTGGGAAAGCGGCTTGGAGACTCCCGTTTCCCCAAGAACTCGCTCCTTCCTCCCTGAGCGTCCTTCGGGGGATCGAGGCCCTTCCCTCGCCGGCTGCCGCGTATTTGACTCCGTTTCTGCGTTCCGATGATCTGCGCAGCCGCGTACCCTGCAGTCAGAATGGTTACGCTTACTGAGCATTAGCTGTGCGTCGTCTCGGAGCAGGAGCTCCTGAGCTTCGGTAATTCCTGCCGACCACTGTTGCCCACTCACGAGAGAGCATGAGTACCTCCATAGCTGTCAGCTGGACTAGGGACATAGCGCTGTTGCGGTTAGGAAGACAAATTACAGATCAAAACTGCCCTTGTTTTAGTTTCCGAGGGCTGTCGTAACGAAGCATCACAAACTGGGTGGCTTAAAACGACGCGTTTATTCTCTTACAGTTCTGGAACCAAGAAGTCCGGCATGAAGATGTCAGCAGGATCATGCTTCTGTCTGAAGCTGTGGGTAAAAAGGTTTTCTTGCCTCTTCCTGGTTTCTGGCGGTGACCAGCCATCCTAGGAATTCTTTAGCTTGTAGCTGCATCATTCGTATCTTAACTGTTCCAGCGGATGTTTTCTCTGTGTCTCTGTTTCTCTAAAAGGACAGAGTCCTCCGGGACAAAGGACCACCCTACTCCAGTGTAACCTGATCTTAACTAATTGTATTTGCAATGACAGTTTGCAGGTCAAGTCACGTTCTAAGTTTCTGGGAAGGACATGAATTGGGGGCGGGGGTGGGGTGACACTGGCTAGCCCCCTATAGCTGTCAAAGAGCTTGAGAAGTTGGCAAGCCAGAAGCTGAGGATTTGCTGTAGTTCGCAGGAATTCAAAATAGTTCAGTTGGATCCAGGAAGTTTTTGTGGACATTTGAGCTATTGCCTTGATAGGTGGGTAGGATTTGGATGTGCCGTCATAGCTCACACCCAGCGTTCTGGGCAAACAAGCGTCACAGACAAGGTTGAACGTGAAGTAAGTTGGGTTAAAGCAGGAAGGATCTTGAATACAAGCCAAAGAGTTCGGACTCTCTTCTGTCTGTAAAATGAGAGTAAAAGTGTTTTGGCAGAGAAGTTGTGTTTTGAAGATTAATTAGTAACCTAGTCAAACCTGATTTGTGTTACTTAGTCCATTTAAGAAGTCTCAAATCCTATTCTCTGAGCATATCCTGTTATTTTTCATCCTGGTGTTTCTGCTCCTGCTGTCCCTTATTCCCGGAGTGCTGCCATCAAGGAGAGTTGTTCAACCTGTTTTATGTTTGCAACCCACTAATGCCAAAACCTGACCAACATAGCACAGGAAGAAAAAACTGCCAAACTCCCATAAATACAAACCCCTAAAATAAAATATTAGCAGATTCCGTTGTTCCCTACATCTGGAACCAAAAAGGTTTTATCCTGGAAATGATACAACATTAGAAAGCCTGTTTCTATAAATCACTGTATTAATAGTTTAAATCTGTATGAGGGTTAAATCTGTATGATCATCTCAGTTGATAAAGTGTTTTTTGAAAATATTCAATATCTCCTTTGATTGAAAACACTTAGCAAAATGGGAATAGACAAATAGCAACTTGATAAAGGCACTTGAAAGAAACTGATACTAAATTTCATACTTAATGATAAAACAGTAGAAACATTCCACTAAACTCGGAAAGAAATCAGACTCTGATTTCTCTCAATGCTGAGTTGAATCTCAGAACAAGAGTGACACCTGGATGATTAAAGGGGGTACAAACAGGGCTTCTGTGTGAGGGATACTGGGGACAGCGCCTGGATGCCCGGTGTGAGGAGATGTTTTTTAAATGAATTCAAGACACTTGTGTAAACATAGGGGCATTAGGGAATGAGAGAAAGGAGACCCAGTTTGACAGCAGGGGCTTGCTGCCAATGTGCCAAAAGACTGCTCGGGCAAGTCACTTAAATGCTGTGTCCTGTGTCTGGTTTATTTTCTTATAAGTAGTTATCAAAAGAGTCACTTTATATTTGAAGCCATTCTCCAATCCAGTTCCAAAAGTGTAACAACTAAACTAGTAAATTCCTGAACTCAGTTCCTAAGATCTCAAAATGACTTTTCCTCTAGTTAAGGCAGTTTAAGGAGAGAATTAGGAGTTTGAACTTTACAGTTAAGCTGCCTGAGCTAAAAATCCTAGCTCTGCAACAGCTTAGCAGCTGTAACCTAGTCTAGTTAATGAGCTCGACCTGGTTTCCTCACCTGTGTAATAAGCAAAGCTACCCATATAAGCGTGTGACAGGGGGCTGGCATACACACTCTCGAATTGTTCATGAGTTCGGTCGTTACTATCAGAGGAGACACTTCTGAGTCGGTACAATGCTGTGGAGTGAAATGTGCCTTCTCCCCTGAAAATATATATGTTTAGAAAACATTTTTCTTGGGGCACCTGGGTGGCTCAGTGGGTTAAAGCCTCTGCCTTCGGCTCGGGTCATGATCCCAGGGTCCTGGGATCGAGCCCTGCATCGGGCTCTCTGCTTAGCGGAGAGCCTGCTTCCTCCTCTCTCTACCTGCCTCTCTGCCTACTTGTGATCTCTGTTAAATAAATAAAATCTTAAAAAAACAAAACAAAACATTTTTCTTTAGTATAGTTGACAGTTCTACTTTGGCCTCAGGTGTACAATGTAGTGATTCACTTCCTCTGTAAAAAATATGTATGTGGTCTAAAAACTTGTAATTTTAAGCCCCAACTCTCAATGTGTTGGTATTTGGAGCCTGCTGGTAGGGAGCCTGCTTCCCGCCCCCCCCCCCGCCCCCCGCCTGCCCACTTGTGATCTCTGTCTCTCTCTGTCAAATAAATAAATAAAATCTTAAAAAAAAAAAAAGTCAATAGATCTCTCTACTATTGTATCAAACTAAAGTATTGATAGGAGAAGTAAAAGCAGTGTAAAATATTTACGCCAGTGGACTTGCTCAGTTGAAGATAATGGAGGTGAGAGTCCAGGGAGACTGAGGCAGCTAGAGTTTACAGGACAGTGTACCACTGAGGAGAGACCTGGGTAGGTCAATATAGAAAGTGGGTTCACATGGACTGTTCACCAGAGTACTGATCGGCCCCTATGTGAGGAAACGTGATGCCAGAAAAAAAACCACCTGAAAGAATTATGCAGAAAAAGTAGTGCCTATACCCACCACCAAGATTGGAAAAACTTGTAAGTCATTAGGCATTGGGGAGAGTACTGAAAAAGTCTTGCTTCATTCGTGGGGAATAAACACCCCTAACCTAAATACAGTTCTAGTCCCACCAGACAAATCTTAAAAATAAGACCAGAAAGGACTACATTCAAAATAATTACATCTTAGAACTATATCAATGCTCCAAAAATATTGTAGGAATACAAAAATATCCAGCAGTTAACAATGTGAAATTCACAATGTCTAACATCTCATCAATGATTACCAGGCATGCAAAAAAGAAAAAAAGATGCAGTCCAAATGGGGTGAATAATCATTGAAACCAACCCAGAACAAAGATACTAGAATTAGCAGAGAAGGACATTAAAAGTTATTAGAACTGTATGCCACAGATTCAAAAAGTTTAGAGAAACGGAAGATCTAAAAATCCCAATTTAACTTTTTGAGATGAAAAATACAGCATCTGACATGAGAAACTGGGTCGGATTCATAGCAGATTAGACATTGCAGAAGATTACTGAATTTGAAACATAGTAATAGAAACTATCCAAAATGGAATAGGAAATTTTGTTTTGAAATTTTGATACACACAGAGTATCAGTGACCTGTTAAATAACTTCAGGTGGCCTAATATACTTGTAATTTGAATCCCTAAAAGAGATAAGAGGGGAGGATATATTTGAAGAAATAATGACCAAGATTTTCCTAAACAGATGAGTCCTATAAATCTACAGACTGAAGCTCAGCAAACATCCAAGATCAGGAAACAGGAAAAAATATACCAGGCACATCATAATCAAAATTTTTTAAGCTAGTGAAAAAAATCTAAAAGCAATCGTGGGACCAGGGGGCGTTGCAGTATGAGGAGATATTACAGAAGAACAGAAGTAAAGATGATGGCAGATAACTTGGTGGAAACATTGCAAGTACGTATTAGAGCAACATCTTTAAAAAGGAAGCAAAACCAAACTGTCGAGTTAGAATGCTCTAGCAGTTCTCTTATTTCAGAAACAAGGTGAAATAAAGACTTTTTCAGACATGTTAAAGCTGAAAATTAATCAGCAGCATCCCCTCCCTACAAGAATTATTAAAGGAAGTCATTCAGGCACAAGGAAGAGGGCACCAGATGGAAACCTTGATGTACCGGAGAAATGAAGAGCACCAGCAGTGACCACCACACGTGCGTTTTTTCTCACACACAACCTGTCATTTTTTAGAAGAGCCAGGCTATTCTTACAACACTACAAAACTGGTAAAGTTAAGATATGATTTTTCTTGGTTTCTGCTTGGAATAAGATAAGGATCATTGCCTCCTGTGGTATCATCCCCTCCTTAACAAAACCATCTAGAAAGTCATTTCTTTGACTTTGTTAGTGACATCCACCCCCTCATGGACCTGGGGTATAAATAGTAGTGGAAGGCACATTTATTTTCTTAATCTTCTTTAGTTGTTTTAGTTAACTTGTTTCTGTGATGATGAAATGGACACATCTCCTCACTCCAAGATACAAATTTTTCTTTTTTTTAAGAATTTTTTTTTTTTAAAATTTTTTTTTTTTTCAGAGAGGGGGGGGGAGAGTGAGCACAGGCAGACAGAATGACAGGCAGAGGCAGAGGGAGAAGCAGGCTCCCGCCGAGCAAGGAGCCTGATGTGGGACTCGATCCCAGCACGCTGGGATCATGACCTGAGCCGAAGGCAGCTGCTTAACCCACTGAGCCACCCAGGCATCCCCCAAGATACAAATTTTAAAGTATTGGTTCACCAATGTTTCTGGGCCCACCGGTCTGTTCTGTTAGTCATTTCATCTCATCTTGCACCAGCACCACACTGTCTTAATTCTTACAGCTCTAGGGTAAGACTCGGTATCTGGTAAGATGAGTCCACGCACCTTATTCTTCAAGACTGTCTTAGTCTTCTCAGCCCGTTGCTGCTCTGTACACATTTTAGAGTCTTAATAGTTTCTGCAAAATTAAGGTGAATATATGATTCATGAGTTGTATAATCCTCAAATAAGATTGGGGTCAAAATTTTCTGCTTAAACTACTTCTTAGGTGCAAGTAAATAGTATAGGTGTTCTATATGCTTTATCTTAAGCTTGTCTCTTTCAAAATTTCACAGGGTTCTCAATTTCAGGTTCACATGGTTTTGTTTTGGTTTGTTTTTTTCCTCCTGAAATTTTTTCCTGAAATTTTAGTTTGGGTCACTTGTCACCTGTAAGTGTCTTCACTGTATGTTTGAGGGATGTTTTTCACTTCTGGTTGTTGTGACAGTTTTGCCTCTGTTCTTAATCCCGAAGAACAATCTGACAAATATAAACGTGGCCCAAAATACCTTGGGGTGGCATAGTTGTATAAGTCATTGAACCACTCAGGTGTAACCTGCACTTGCTCAGGTAAGACCCAGCTGTTCCCTGTGGAAACTGTCTCCAGTGAAACATGGCCAGAGTCTGCTTTATCAGCAAGTGGCGCTGACTCTGTCCTCTGGGGATTGCTGTGGGTCACTCCCCTCCCGTTGTTTCTCCTTCCAGTGACTTGACCAATAAAGCCTGGTGGATAATAAATAGTTAATGAGCTCTCAGTAAATGAGAACTGACTTACTAAACAGAAATGAAACGTACCTCTCAGACTCCAGGATCCTTACTCCTTTCAATCAAATCCTGAATATTCAAAATTAGAGCCTTCAGATGCTCTCCTACATGTGTGCAGACAAGATCCAGGATGATAATGAGTTCTCTATCCTCCAGGGACCTGAGAACCACAAATACAAGCAAATGCAGGAATTCCACAGAAGCACCCCAATGGTTTTCCCAGGTTCAACACAGATTAATCCATCTATTCAGATACACATACTTTCATGGTTACATATAAAAACTCATTCTCTTTTGGAGACCAGGTGGCAATTACCTGTGATAAAAACATGATAAAGATGGTTCTTATTTGCATTAGGCTGTTCCTAATGTAGTGTAACAAAGATCAGGGGATAGACAGATCCTCAGTGCTTCTGCTAGGCTCTGAGAAGGGTCAGTTGGTAAAAACAAAAAACCCTACAGTTTTGTTTGGATGCTGTAAGTCTCTGACTTCTGTTGAGGAAAATTGACATAATTATGAAAAGCAAGGAGGATATTGGTGATCTTCCTGATTTGAAAACCTCTAAATGTATTCTCTTGGAATGATCCTGAATAGAGATGGACATGAAGCTTTATCTGTAACAAGCCAGGACTCTAACCTCACGAAGATGTAGGTTCTGCTCTCTCAATAGCCCTATTAGCCAAATAGACCGTAGTTGCTCTGCGTTGTTACCCATGGGGTTCAGCCGCCAGAACACCTGGGCTATGGTCCTGGTTGTGTCCTTTGGACCTTGAAAAAAAAACCTTTAAAATCATTTTCTCTTAACATGCTTGTCTGTACTTTGAAAGGATTAAGTAAGTTAATGTTCTAGCACTTTGAAAGAGTAGAAAGTGCTATTAATTACCAGTGGACGTGAATCAAAAACTGGAAGAAACCTTAACTCTTAACCTATTTTGGCTGGGAAGGGAGATTTGGGGTTTGGGCACAGCCCAGTTAAAGAGATTCTCAAGTGTCAGTTACCTCAATCTCTCCTTTATGTCCCTGCCTTTTTATTGGGCCTGCCATGGCCTTAGTTGACACATTCATCTCTTAATTCATTTGTCCTTGTCCAGTCACCCCTGAAAACCTGCTTTCCCAGTTTCCATTATCCTTCACACTAGTTATTCTCTAGAATTTATTTAACTACAAAAGTCCTATTCCAGTGGCTCCTTAGGGGGTTACAAGATGGATCCATGATATATCAGGCTCTTCCATTCTACCTCTCAGGTAGTCATAAGCACTAAGTTTGTATAATGCCTGACACATAGGATTCGATATATCTACTGTAGTGATTTATATAATATTATTAATGTTATTAGAGGTAATTAAAAATATGGAGATTGTATATAAATTATATTAAATATAAATACTTTAAATAAAAATTTTAACATTTTTTTATATACATAAAATTATCTCCATTTCTAGCCCCTTTCCTCTCCATGAGAATGAGAGATGGAACTGAAAATTCTAACCTTGTAACCGTGGCTTGGTCTTTCTGGTGACCAGCCTCCCCAAAAGCCCACCAAGAGTCACCTCGTTAGAACAGAAAACATTGCTCTCACCTATGATCAGATCCAAGGGATTTAGGAGCTCTGTTTCAAACCAGGGCAAAAGGCCAAATGTTAAAGATGCTTCTAGTGCTCTTATCCCTTAGGAATTTAAAAGGATTTTAGGAGTGCCTAGTCAGGAACCAGGGACAGACCAATATATAACTTTTCTACCCTCACATTCACCATTTACTACACTTAGCTCAAATCCCTGTGTTGTTAATTCTTGGCAAACATTATTTCTTTGTCTAAAAGTTTAAAAAGCTTCCTTCTCTGGTCGCTTTTTCAGGTCTTCATTGTTTTGTGAACCCTACCCCCCCATCCCCCCACCATGGACTGGTAGAAATTTAATAACATTTGTATGCTTTTCTCATGCTAATCTTGTATCAGTGTAATTCTCCAGTCCAGCCAGAGACCCTAAGAGGGTCGAGGAGGAGGTTTTTTTCTTCCCTTACACTAACATCTTCAGTACAGTGTTGAGTAGAAGCAGTGATAGCAGACATCCTGGTCTTGTTCTAATTTTGAAAGGAAGCTCTATTAATTCACTAGGCTGCTGTAACAAAGTACTACAAATTGGGCGGCTTAAATAGTAGGAAGTCAGTGTCTCACAGTTCTGGAGGCTAAAAGTCCAAGATCATCATGTCAGCAGGATTGGTTCCTTTGAAGGTTGTGTGGGGAAGCTGCTCCCTGCCTCTCCTGTACCTTCTGGTGGTTTCCTGGCAACCTTTAATGTCTATTAGGCTGTAAATTCATCACCTTGACCTCTGCCTTCATGTGCATATGACGTTCTCACTCTGTGTGTGTGTCTGCTTCTGTGTCCATATTTCCTCTTTTGGTAAGGATACCAGTTACGTTGGATTGGGACTCACCCTAATGGCCTCATATTAACTAATTACATCTGCAGTGACTCCATTGCCAAATAAGGTCACATTCTGAGATACTGGTGAGGACTTCAACATACTAATATTTGTGGGACACAATTCAACTCATGAGCAGCTCTGACACTTTGGTATTAAATGTGTTTGCCATGATAATCTTTGTTAAGTAAGTTGTTTCCCATTTCCAGCTTGCTTAAAAGCTGTTATCTTAGATATTAACCTTTACAGAATGTTTTTACATACTTAATGAGATTATAATATATGGCTTTTCTTCTTTAATCTGATAGTGGGTGATTTATTCTAACAGCTTTTTCATTTTAGTCCATGCCTGAATTCTCAGAATAAACCCAAATTGATGGTGAGTTTTAATACATTCCTACATTCAGTCTGCTAACATTTTAGAAGATAGTTTCTGCATCTTTGTTCATAAAAATTATTGGCCTGTATGGTTTGTTATTGTTATTGGACCATCTTTGTTCTTGATACTGTTACAATCGCCTCATAAAGGAAGGTGGGAACTGTGACAGAGATTCTGGGTTGTTTCAGTTTAGGATGATGAAAATGTTCTGGAAAATGGTTAGTGATGATGGTTGTACGACAGTATGATTGTACTTAATGCCACTAAGCTATACACTTAAAGATGGTTAAAATGGTAAATTTTATGTTTTGTGTGTTTTAACACACACACACACACACACACACACACACACACCAGACCCACAGATAACATCACTGAAAGCTCTTCTCTTAAGATTAAGAATAAAAAAAGGATGTTTGTTCTTGCTTTCCCTATTTAGTATTTTACAGGAGGTTCTAGGCAGGGCAGTTATGAAAGAAAAAATGAATAAAAGCCATCCAGATTAGAAAGAAAAAGTAAAACTGCCTCTATTTAAAGATAACATGATCTTATATATAGGAAATCCTAAAGAACACACACACACACACACCACACACACAAAGTTAATAGAGCTAATAAATTCAGGATGCTATCAGAAGATAAGATCAATGCATAAAAATCAGTTGCATTTTTTTTAAAGATTTTATTTATTGACAGATCACAAGAGAAAGGGGGAAGCAGGCTCCCTGATGAGCAGAGAGCCCGATGTGGGGCTTGATCCCAGAATCCTGGGATCATGACCTGAGCTGAAGGCAGAGGCTTAAGCCACTGAGCCACCCAGGCACCCCTCAGTTGCATTTCTGTACACTGACAATGAACAGAAAATGAAATTTAGAAAACTGTTTCATTTACAATAGTATCAAAAAGAATACTTAGTAATTATTTTTTACAGAGAAGAGCATGACTTGTACACTGAAAACCACAAAACAGTGTTGGAAGAAACTAAGGAAGATTTAAATAAATGGAAAGGCATTCCATTTTCATAGATTGGAAGACAAGAGGGCAGTACTCTCCCAAACTGATCTACAAATTCAACACAATCCCAATCAAAATCCCAACTGCCTTTTTTTTTTTTTTTTTAAAGGAATGGACAAGCTGATTCTAAAATTCATATAGGATTGCAAGAGACTTTAACTACCCAAAACAGTCTTAAAAAAAAAAAAAAAAAAGGTGGAGGATTCCCATTTCCCTACTTCAAGCCTACGGCAAATCTATAATAAAGATGGTGTGATGCCAGTATAAGAATAACTGTATAGATCAGCAGAATCGAATTCAGAGTCCAGAAATAAACTCATACAACTATGGCCAATTGATTTTCAACAAAAGTCCCAAGATTATTCAGTGGGGAAAAGACTATTTCCACAAGTTGTGCTAGGAAAACTGTAAATCCACATGTGAAAGAATGAGGTTGGACCCTTGCCTTACACCATATGCAAGAATTAGCTCAAAGTGGATAAAAGGCCTAAGCGTTTAAGTTAGAAGAGTCTGAAAACACAGCTGTTAATTTGTGACTCTGTATTATCAATACTTTCTTCACCAAAAGTACAAGCAACAAAATTAAAAAAAAAAATTTGAACTATACCAAAGTGGAAAACTTTTCAGGTGTCAAACTTTTATATATATCAAAAGAGTGAAAAGACACACTCCACAAAGTGGGAGAAAATATTCATGGACTATAATTTGATCAAGACTAGTAGCCAGAATATATAAAGCATTCTTAATAACCTAAAAATAAAAACAACCCTATTAAAAATCAACAAAGGTATTAAATAGACATTTCTCCAGTGAAAATATACAAATGGCCAATAACCACATGCAAAGATACTCAACATCATTAGTCATTAAGGAAATGCAAATTAAAACCACAATGAGATACAACTTCAAACCTACTAGGATTGCTATAATTAAAAAAAAACAAGTATAAGTAAGAAAGTGGAAAAATTGGAAAATTGCTGGTAAGAATGTAATTTGCTTTGGATATTTGCAAATTTGCTGTTTGCTTTGGAAAGCCGTTGGATGGTTCCTCACAAAGTTAAACAGAATTACCATATGACCCAGTAATTCCACTCCTAGATATCTATCCAAGAGAACTGAAAATATAAGTTCCAACAAAAACTGGTACATAAATATTCATAACAGTTACTCATAATACTCCGTGAGAACAACCCAAGTGCCCATCAACTGATGCATGAATAAACAAAATATGGTATATTCATATAACATAGTATTATTTGACCATAAAAAAAAAGGCTACACATGGATGAATCTTGAAAACATTGTGCCATGTGAAAGAAGCCAGACACGAAAGGTTGTGGATTATATAATTCCATTCATATGAAATGTCCAGAATATGCAAATCTGTTGAGACAAAAAGATTAGTGGTTCCTAGTGGCTGGGGGACGAGGGGATTCAGGAGTGACTGCTTCATGGATATAGGGTATTTTTTGAGGGTGATGAAAATGTTCTGTAATTAGTGGTGATTATTGTGCATGTTTTTGAACAATCTAAAACTCACTAAATTGTATATTATAAAATGGTGAACTTGAGCGAGATTTTACAGATGAGAAGTGTGCACATGAAAATATGTTTAACCTATGAAGGAAAGGCAAATCAAAACCATTTTGAGAACAGCCCAGAGAGATATGATGACTAAATGTTATATGGTATCTGGGATGGAATCCTGAAATAGGAAAAGGATCTTGGCAAAAAAGTAAGGAAATCTGAATGAAGTAATAGACCTTAGTTAATAATAATGTGTCAGGGCACCTAGGTGGCTCAGTCAGTTAAGTGTCTGCCTTCAGCTCAGGTCATGATCTCAGGGTCCTGGGATCAAGCCCCCTGTTGGGCTCTCTTTCTCAGTGGGGAGTCTGCTCACCCTCTTTCTGTCCCCCGCTTGTGCTTGCTTGCGCTCTCAAATAAGTAAAATCTTTAAAAAAAAAAAAAAATAACGTGCCAATTTTGGTTCATTAATTGTCCTAAGTGGACCATACAAATATGATTTAATGGGTTAGTTCTTTGGGATGGTAAACCTGTTCTCGATCTTGACCATGATTAATCTATACATGTGTTAAAATTCATAGCAATGTACAACAAAAATAGTTTACTTTAAATGTTCATTTAAAAAAGTAAAATTCGGGGGCGCCTGGATGGCTTAGTAGGTTAAGCCGCTGCCTTCAGCTCGGGTCATGATCTCAGGGTCCTGGGATCGAGTCCCGCATCGGGCTCTCTGCTCGGTGGGGGGCCTGCTTCCCTCTCTCTCTCTCTCTGCCTGCCTCTCCGTCTACTTGTGATTTCTCTCTGTCAAATAAATAAATAAAATCTTTTAAAATTTTTAAAAAAATAAAATAAAAATAAAAAAGTAAAATTCGGGGCACCTGGGTGGCTCAGTGGGCTAAAGCCTCTGCTTTCGGCTCAGGTCATGATCCCAGGGTCCTGGGATCAAGCCCCACATCGGGCTCTCTGCTCAGCGGAGAGACTGTTTCCTCCTCTTTCTCCCTGCCTGCCTCTCTGACTACTTGTGACCTCTGTCTGTCAATTAAATAAATAAAATCTTTAAAAAAAACTATTAAAAAATAAAAATAAAGTAAAATTCTTAAATGATTTGGAAGAATTGGAGAGTAACCAAGAATTCAAAGAACCTGGAGATTTGATCCTTGAAGGAATTGAGCTGCACTGGGTGAGATCTCTCCTTACAAAACTTTCTCCTTAGGACACTCCCCAGTCTGCGCAGTGTGGGTGGCTAGAACTCTTGCAGAAAGCCACAGACTTCTTGGCTTAAGAGAGCAGTGGATTTTAGTGGAGAACTGGGAAAAATGGGTAAAGGTGGTCAAAAGGCACAGACTCACAGTTATAGATAGTCCCGGGAATGTCATATACATCATGGCAACTATAGTTAAAAAAAAAAAAAAAAAAAAAAAGATATCAGTGGGTGAAGTTCAGATCAGCTGCCAGAGCAGCTGGATATTGAGGGAGAATACCCAGAAAGGAGGGATCTGCAGAGAGGAAATCCCCTAAACCTGCTTATGAAATCCCCTCAAATCTTTGGGTGACCCCCATACTGCAGAGCTACTAGGTGAAACTCCCAAAGAGTCCAGCAGAAAGCAACAGCTCAAAGGCAGGAAGAGAAGGGCAGGTATTTCAGCTGCTGCCTGCTCCAAGAGAGATAGGATTTATAGTATGATTTTCACAAATTCAGAGGGGCATGGGTAAATGTCTTAGATTGTCCACTGAAATCCCACAGGGGCCACATCTTGGAAGACTCCGCCAGGATTAAGGCATTCACTCTAATAATAATGAGGAACCTTAAACTCACCATAACAAACGTTGAACCCAAACTACACAAATACAAGGTCAGTTTCCAGCTATTAATTTGACTCCCTGCTAATACAAAAATCAACATTCTTCAGAAGATACAAAAAAAATCCAGACTCTGTATAAGGTGTCATCCCCACCCAATGTCCATTATCGCATTTTTAAAATCCTAGAGATGCCCCACCTCCAAATGTAACTCAATATTAATAGAATTGATAGAATGGCAATAATCCCCAAATGTTGTGGGGAGCAGAATTTGAAGCAGCTATTATAAATATCTATAAGAGAGTTTAAGGGAAAAAGTTATAATGGATACATGAAAGAGAAATCTTAACAGAGAAAAGAAAAAGAAACCTAGAACTGAAAATAAAATAAAAAATTCAATGAGTGAGTTTAACAGCAAATCGACGGAATCCAAAAAAGGGTCAGTGAAATCAAGTATCAAGAGACCTCTCAGTCAAGGGACTGAGAAAAAAAATACTGAAAAAAAAAATATGACCTATCAAAAAATATTCAGGTGATGGCATTAACTGGAGTTCCAGTTTTCAGAGAAAACAGGGTAGGAAAATGTGATTAATTAATGACAACAACAAAAATCCCTACGTTTTGTAAAGACAAAATTTTCAGATTCAAAATCTCAGGGAACCGCAAGAAGATTAAATATGAACAAAACCACTCTTAGACACATCACAATCCGACTTCTGAAAAGAGAGATAAAATATTGAAAGCAGCCAAAAATGATAAACACATGACATACTGGAGAACAATGGTTGGAGTTCTCATTGACTTGTCACCTGAAACAGTGAAGGTCAGACAGTGGGGGAGGGGGGAGTCTTTATTTAAAGTACTGGGAAAAAAATCATTAATAATTCTACATCCAATAGAATGAATGAAGATGATATATAGATATTTTTCAGATAAAGAAATCATCTAAGAGAATTTATTGCCAGCAGACCTGCACAAGGAATGCTGAAGGAAATTCTTCAGGCTAAAGAGAAATTACATCAGAAAATCTTAAACCTTCACGAATGAATGAAGAGGCCAAACAAAAAAATACAGACAACAAATCGGTATTGCCAGAGAAGAAGGGGATGGAGGGACCAGTGAAGTAGATAAAGGGGATCAAGAGTACACTTACCTTGATGAGCACTGAGAAACGCACAGAGTTGTTCAATCATTTTATTGTACACCTGAAACGTACGGAGCACTGTAGATTAAGTAGACTTCAATTAAAAAAAAAAAAAAGAACGGAAGAGGATCAGAAGTAAATGCAAAAGACTATTTTTGTCTTCTCACTTTCTCTAAGAGATAGGACACTTTAAAGCAAAAATTAGAACATTAGCTTCTGATTTTTATAGTATATAGTTAAAACACACATAATACAGCATAAAGGATAGAGTAGGGGATAGTGGTAAATGGACTCATTTGTTTACAAGTCTCCTACAGTTTACATGAAGTACGATATTATCTCTAAGTAGACTGTAAAAAGTTTAGTAGGTATATTGCAATACTTAGAGACACTCAAAATTAAGACAGAGGTTGAGCTAACAGTAGATAAAATGACGATAAACTTGAGTATATTGAAACAAGACAGGAAAGGAAGAGCAAAGGAACAAAAATCAAAAAGAACTGGGGCGCCTGGGTGGCGCAGTGGGTTAAGCCTCTACCTTTGGCTCAGGTCATGATCCCAGGGGCCTGGGATCAAGTCCCGCATAGGGCTCTCTGCTCAGCAGGGAGCCTGCTTCTCCTCATCTCTCTCTCTCTGCCTATTTGTGATCTCTCTCTCTGTCAAATAAATAAATAAAATCTTTAAAAAAAATCAAAAAGAACTAAAAAAAAATGGTAGACCTAAGTCCAGCCATATCATTTATTATATTAAATATATATGGGCTAAACAGTTTAACTCAAAAGCAGAGATTACCAAAATGAATAAAACAAGATTTAACTATATTCTGTCTACAAGAGCTGCAGTTTAAATATAAAGAGAACAAATTGAAAGTAATAGGACGGTAAAAGACAGAAACTCCAAATAGGGAGCATAACAACAACAGATGAAATAGACTTCAGTGCAAAGTGTAGTCGCAGAGATAAGGAACATTTTCATAACGATATAAGGTCAACCCATCAGACATCACACTCATAAAATGTTTATGTATCTAATAAGTTTCAGAATCCACAGAGCAGAACTCAATAGAATTAAAGGGAGAAATAATAGACCATCTTGCAATTGTCGGAAGTTTTAACCTTCCTCTCTTAACAACTGATAGAAAAACTACCAAAAAATCAATAAAGACATAGATGATCTGAACATTATCAACCATGTTGACCCAATTGGTATTTCTAGAATACTATAAATGAGCAAAACAAATTTTTAAATGCACTTGGTATATTCACCAAAATAGACCATATGTTAGTCGGTAAAGCAAGTCTCAACACGTTTAAAGGGAATACAGAGTTTCTCAGACCTCAGTAGGTTGGGGACAGGGCACTTGGAGTGCAGCTATCAAACTGGCTGGGGCCTTAATGCTCAGGACAGGGCCCCAGGGCTTCCTGCTTGGCTTCCTTGTCTACCTGAGGGACAGACGGCTTGTCCTCCCTGCTCTGGCCACAGAAGGAGAGCACCCGGCAAGGTGTGGAGTGCGGCCACTGCAAGGTAAGCTGCTTGGGGTAGGTGCTGGGATTCCAGTGGGGTCCCTCTGTGCCAAGAGGAAGGAGGTGACCAAACCCTTGGTAAGAGCAGGAAGGGCCAGAGCAGGGTGTTGGGGGCTCAAGGGTAGGACCTGCTCTGCCCCAAGAGGGAGCCCCAAACCTGGTTCTGACTGAAGGTGACAGCCAAGGGCAGTGACCCCAAACTCTTGCCTCCCACGGAGGCACAGTGTCTGGGACTATACTGAAGGGGGATGGGAGGGGCCGGAAGTTCGGGTCAGACTATAGTCACAGAACCAAGGGCCACCACATTGGCCCACAACAGCAGTGACAGGACCCCATTGGGTTGAGGTCCTGCAGGGGCCTCAGAGAGAGGGCCTGACACCCTGGTGCAGGGCTACCCTCATCCTTCTGTTCCCCCCGAAACCCTCAGGGTGAAGGGAGGCAAAGCTCAGGCCCCCAGCAAAGCCCCAGCGGAGTAGAGTAGGCAGAATTATCAGGACAGGACTGGGCTCTGGCTCCCAGCTTCAGGGCCCTGGTCCTTTTCCTTTCTCACAAAAAAGGTGGAGGCTTGGTTCAATGAAAGTCAAAGGGAAGGGCGGCTGTTTCTCCAGATCAGGAAGGATACAAGGGGTCAGTACTTGGCATTAACTAGTGCCTGGTGGTGAGGTCTGGGGGCAGGGGGGACACTCGTGCGCTGGCAACATGAAAGAGGCAATACTGTGCAGTGGTTAAGGTCAAGGGCACTAGAACCAGACCATCTGGGGTTGAATCCTGGTTTCTCCACCTACGAGCCTGTAAGCTTGGTAATCTCTCCAAGCCGTGGTTCCCGTGTCTGTAAGATGGGAAGAATAACAGTGTCTCCTTTATGACATTAGGACATTTTGTCATTAGGGCTCAGTGGGGCTTTAGCATAGTTTTTGGCAATAGATACTATGGATGGAGCACCGCATGTAGCCCTAGATCCACTATCTGAAGGGACACCTCGTCCAGACCCTGACTCAAATTCCAGGGCCCGACTGGCAGTGGCCAAAGTGCCCCATGACCCCACCACCACTGGAAACTTTCAGAGGGAGAGTTGGGTGGGGCCCTGCCTGCCAGGGCCTTTCCAACTGGGTAATTCTCGGAGAGCTCCGGGGTAGGGGTCACGGAGGCAGCCAGCCTCTAAGGGCTCATTGTTCTTCTCTGAGCTGGGAAAGATGCCTTCCCCCCACCTCTCTAACTCAGTCTGCTCCGGAGCGGACCAAAGATCAACAAACACCGCCCGTCTCTCCCAGCTCACAAAGGGCTCTCAGTGTCTCACAATGGGCCTGTGATGCCCAGCCTTCTGAGCTTATCGGACCCTGTTCGCAAACGAGAAGCTGAGGCCCGCAGGGAGGAAGTCGTGTGTGTGTGTCCCATAGAGGGAAGTGGCTCAGCCAGGATTCGGTCTCCCTGTCCTGCATCCAGGACTTCAGACTTAGGGGCACAAGAAATGCAGAGTTGTGCATGGACAGCCCCACACACAGCGCGCACAGCCTAGGGGGATTCAGGGGGAGGGGCGGCGGCTGGAACCCTCCCTCCTCAGCGGTCAGGTGGTGGTAGCTGTTTTGTTTTCTCTCTAGATGAGCTTCACGTCCCAGGTAACCGGAGCAGAAATCCTCAACTTGTCTTGTCTCCCCAGGTGGGATGTCTGCTGCTTCAGAGGCCCGGGGCACAGCTGTGACCATGACTTGGCCTAATGATAAAGCGGGAGGGGGGGAAGCAGGACCCAAGTGCCTGCCCTACGTGGTGTGTTGCCAGAAAGCATGACCATGACTGTGGTCTCCTGAAGTCCAAGGACGTGGAGAGACTGGAGTCTAGGGTGACCATCCAGGTTTTCCTGGGTTCGGGATGTGCAACTTTAAATTTTATTTTTATTTTTTTAAAGATTTTATTTATTTATTTGACAGAGAGTGAGAGAGGGAACACAGCAGGAGAGTGGGAGAGGGAGAAGCAGGCCTCCTGCTGAGCAGGGAGCCCGATGCAGGGCTCGATCCCAGGACCCTGGGATCATGACCTGAGCCCAAGGCAGACGCTTAACCACTGAGCCACCCAGGCGCCCCGCAACTTTCAATTTTAAAAACCTGGAAAGTTCCAGGCAATCGGGGATGAGTTGCTCACCTGAGTGTGCCACAGCTTCCAGTCTGGGAAAATGAGACTCCCCCAGGAATAAGTAGAGGGGACTGGAGACGAGGGCTAGGAAGGAAACGCAAGCGTCAGGGACCGGAGCAACTGGGCACGCAGTGGTTGGCACTCTGCAGCTCGGGCCTGGGCCGCCCACTCCTCGTTTTCACAGGGTTCCTTCCCATCCCTGTTGAATCCGCCGGAGTCAAGCCCCTCCGTCCCAACAAAGATACCCAGAGCCCTGGGACCTTCTCCCAGGTCCTCTGCCAGCCTGGGATTAGTCAGTGCTCAACGGGCCCTCTTCTCCCCTTCTTTCCGGGGCACTGTCTCAGACCCCATCTCCGGCACGGCCCAGGGGGCCATCTTTCCAAGTCCCCAGAGCGCTCTGTTCCCAGGCGATAGGACAAACCGGAACTCAACGGCCTTCTTACCTCCTTACAGAGGAAAGGGAGGTAAAGGTGACCAGAGCTGTGTGCACTCAGGCAATGGAGAACCTCAGCCTCAGTTTCCTCAACTTGCAAACAGGGGTACTGTACCTCTCTTGTAAAATGGTATTAAGCATCACAGGACCAGCTGCTCAATAGATGTTTGCCGCTGAGGCTGTTGGAGGGGACTTAGACCACTCAGTCCCCAGAGGAGATGTCTGTCTCAGGTCTGCATGTCACTCAGGTTTCTGTTTCTTCAGGCCTTCTGCTCGACTCGGGTCCACTGAGTCCGCCTGTTGCCTCCAGGGAATGTCAAGATGGGACCCGTTGAGGAAGGGAGAGCTCCGGGTGGGGGAGGGGAGTGGAAAGGCTGCAATTTAGGACGGGAAGAAAAGGTTGGATGAGGAGGCGGTCGCCGTTGTTGGGAATTGACGGGTTCTTAGTGGTGGCTCCAGGCAGGGTTTACCCGCGATGCGCAGGCTTCTGGAATTCAGCACACGGAGGCACAGGTGGGCTAGTGAGGCCTGGCCCTGGGCCAGGTCTCCTCGAGCCCCCGGAGGCCCAGCGGACCCAACGCCCAGGGGAAGGAACCGGCTCCCCCTGCATCCCAGCCTGTGCAAACGCCCAGTGGTCGGGGCCCTGTTTCCTCTCAGGCCCTGACAGGGGCAGTGAGCACCATTAAGTTCTTCCTGTCTGAGGCCTTCCTGGGGCGGCACTTCGAGGCGGTGGAGTTGGAAGGCAAGGAGCCCGAGCCGGGAGACCTCTTCCTGTTCAGGCTGTTGTCCCCCACGGGACGCTGGTGCGGGGCCCACGTGGGAGTGTACTGTGGCCGCGGGGAGATCATCCATTTCGAAGGTGAGCATCTCCGGCTGAGATGACGGCCCCAGTCTGCGAAGAGAGGCTGCCGGTCGCAGCCCTGCGCCACCCGTGGGTGGGGCCCACGGGAATGAAAACTGCAGGTCCCAGGCTGGAGGCGCGCGTCTCTGGAGAAGGGTACTTGTCCCGCAGGGTATGGGGCTCAGGACCCCCAAGTCCTGGGATATTTGGGAGCGGGATCACAGGGCTAGGGTCCCGGGACCCACCCCCGCTCTGATCTACAGCCATTGGGCCATCCCTGTAGGGAGGAATGTCGCCAGCCAAGGGCCTCACGCGTTTCTGGGCTCCTGCGAAGGCATTGTATCCAAACAGGGGCAGCGCCCGCTGCAGCGCTCCCGCTCGCTGTGGCGTGTGCTGCGTAGACGTGGCGGCGTTGACCCGGTGGGCCTGGAGCGCCGTGTGCGCGAGGCCATGGACGCCGACCCGCCCCCCTACCACCCCACGCGCAGCAACTGCGTGCACTTTGCGCTGCGTCTGCTCGGCCCCGGGCCCACCCTGGACCCCCTGCGAATAGACGGCAGTCCTGTTAGCTCGGTGAGTGTGGCTCCGTTACCCAGCCACGACCCCACCCCGCCTCCGCCTCCACAGCCAGTTAACAAACAGGGCTAACCTCAAACTCAAGATCCACTTTACTCTGCCGGACCCAAAGCACCCAGAAACAAAGCAGGCCTGCCAACTCGAAGTTCCACTTCTCTAAAACTCTTTTGGGCCCACTCCAGGAAGGCCCCAGCTCACAGATCTTGGGCACATCGATTTCCTCCAGCCTACCTGCTTCCAAACCCGGACGCTGCTGGTCCTTGTTAAGCCTCTTTTGCATTCCCCCAGCAGAACCTACCTACGGAGCCCATCTTTCTTGCCCTTTACACCCAGGCCCACAGATTCTGGTTCTGATCCCACACCTGGTACCTAGTCTAGATCAAGACTCAGCCCTATGAACTCCTGCTCTCCAAGTCAAGCCCTCCTCACCACCTCCTCCTCTTCCTCCTCCTCCTCCTCCAAACCCAGCCAAGAGACCTCAGCCATCCGACCCGATGGCCCAAACTCGGGCCCAACTGGATCTCACCCCTTTCCCAAAACCTGGTCACTACTTTCTCTCTAGATCCAGGCCATCTCTCCTTGGGGGTACTTTGGGCCTTGGCAGCTGAGCTGGAGGCCTGACATGATCCAGGAGCCCTGCCTGTCACACCAAACCTTAACCCAGTTTCTTCCTCTCTCCCTTCCTTTCTAGATGTCGGTGGACCTGAACTTGAGTGTGGACTAGGTGTGGCCTTAGGCCCTCCTGACTGTGTACTGGGGCTTCAGAATGGTCATTAAACTATTTTGCAAAGATGAGTTCAGGGTTCACTGTCCCTTCTATTCAGTCTCCATTTCTCTGCCTACAGCGGGCTGTAGGCTCCTCCCACGGACAAAACCTCCTTAAATTCTGTCAGGTCCAGGAAGTCCCCTGGCTTCCTGGTGAGGAACCAAGGCACCATCCGAGGGGCCCAGATTTTCTAGGAAATATGTAGCTGGGAGCAGGACCGTCCTTGGTCTCCGAAGCGGGTCTCTGGGTACTGTGCCTCTTTCCCGCTCTAGGACCCCCAGCACGGGGACACAGCCTCCTCTTCAGTCCCCGGCTTTCCTTCCACTGCCCCGGGGGAGCATATGTGGCTGTGTCTGGAATGAGCGGAGCCGGGTGGTCGGGACCTTCCACCAAGACCCTGTGGTCGGGAGGGTGAGGGAAGGCTGTCCCTCCTCAGGACGCGGAGGTGCATCGAATCCCTCAAAAGGACAGGGGTCTCCTTTCCCGGGAAGGGGAGGGGGCGGGGATTTCCGAGAGTGGGGGCGGGCCCAGACCCCGCGGCACAGCCCCGCCCCCTCCGTGGACACGCCCTCCGCTCCGCACGCCCGGGTGCCTTTAAGAGCCTCACGGCGCGGCGCTGATTGATAAATCCGCGCGCTGCCTCCGCTCGCGCAGATTGCGGCCTCTGCGGAGCCCGGCCTGCGCTCGCTTCCTCGGCCCCAGCCTCCGCCCCGGCGAAGCGCTCTGCCCGGCAGCCCCATGTCGGCCGCCCCCGCCTACGGCGAGGACAAGGGCGGCTCCGCCGGCCCGGGGGAGCCCGAGTACGGCCACGACCCGGCGAGCGGCGGCATCTTCTCCTCCGACTACAAGCGGTGAGGGAGCCCGCGGCGCGCCGGCACCATGGACAGCGCCCCGGCCGCGCCGACCGGAAGCCCGCCCTGCCCCCTCCCGCGGCGGCCGGGCCCCGGAGCCCCCCCCTCCCCCGCGCCGGCGCCCGGCGCCAAGACCCAGCCGGGACCCCGGGAGGGGCTGCAGGCCGGCGGGGGAGGGGCTGCAGGCCGGCGGGGGAGGGGCCGGCCCTCCGGCCCGGGCGTGCCTGGGTCTGCGGGTTTGCACTACAGGTTCCCCGCCGATTTCGCGCGGGCGAGCCGGCTCCAGAAGGTCGCGGGGGAGGGGTCAGCGTCCCTGAGCTTGAGTCTGGGGCCTGTCTGGGAAGGCCCGCGCTGGGGCCCTCGGAACCTCGCAGGCCTGGCCCCTCCTACAAATCCATTTACCTCATTCTGGCCCCGCGCTCGCGCCCCCATCTCCTCCCATCTGACCGGTGCTCACACACTCCTGCTTCCCACCTTGACCCTAGAGATCAGCCCCACCTGGACCGCCTACCCTTCTACCACCAAACCCCCACCTTCGGCTCACTCGTTGGTTCTTTCGTTTGTTTGTAAATCCTGAAATAAGCATTTGTAAGGGGCTGCTGTGTCCATTCTCCTCCTAGTCCCTGTGAATACAGGCGTGAACCTGAGACAGCCCTCGGTCCTCGTCCTCTGGCTGCTCTAGAGGAGAGCACAGGGGAAGAATCCGTATTACAGGAGCGTCGGAGGGATGCTAGGGGCTGGTCCCTATCCGTGGAGGACAGAGGGAGGGGAGAGAGAGGGATGTTCCAGGCAGAGGAAAGAGCCTGTAGGGAGGTGGGGAGCCAGGTCACGCGTGTTGTAGGTGCTAATACAATATGGCCCGAATCGTGTGCAAGCCCCTGGAGTGACCAGAAATGAGGGTTGGGAGGATGCCAAGGGCTCACCAAGAGCAGGTGATCTCAGACTGGCGTTTTAGAAGGATTCTCGGCTGGATTGTGGAGAAGGCGTTGGGGGTATGCTGGTTTGAGCAGGAGACAAGGGAGGGGGACAGGAGGGTGGTCTAGACTGTGGGAGGGGCAGAGGATTTGAGGACCTCTGAGGCAGTAGAAGTCACAGACCTGATGCTTAACGGTGAGGAGAAGATAAGGGTAATACTCAGGTCACTATTTCTTTTTTCTTTTTTTTTTTTTAAAGATTTATTTATTTATTTATTTATTTGACAGACAGAGATTACAAGTAGACAGGCAGTCAGAGAGAGGAGGAAGCAGGCTCCCTGCTGAGCAGAGAGCCCGATGCAGGACTCGATCCCAGGACCCTGAGATCATGACCTTAGCCGAAGGCAGCGGCTTAACCCACTGAGCCACCCAGGTGCCCCAGGTTACTATTTCTTGTAACTGGGTAGATGGTAGCACCGTACAGTGTTATTGGAAATAAAGACGTTACAAGCAAGTTGGTGAAAATAATGCTGAGCCCAGCTTTTGACAGACAGATTGTTAGCTCTGAGGGATATATTCAAGCCTATTAGGTAGCTGGGATTGCAGGAGAGGTTATTAACATATGCATTAATCAAAGCCACAGAAGGAAGTTAAGGTAACTCAGGGAGAGTTGATGAAATGCGTGCAGAAAGTGCAGAGATGAACTGGGAAGATGCAGACGTTAGGCACGACCAGAATGCAGGGGAAAGTGTTTGAAGGTGCTTGAGGAAAAGTAAACCAAAGACAGGAGGAAAACCGAATGTGCTTTCAAGACGGAGGAGGCCACCAGCAAGGTCAACACAGACAAGGGAAAGAAATTATGACTGTTGGTTTGACAAAGAGCAGGTCAACCCCGCTCTGCTCCCTACCTCCTGTCCTGGGGGGCGAGTCTGGCCAAGTCCGAAGAGGGGGAGCTAGATAATTTTTCCCCAGCATTCTATATGAGCAATGTTAAACAAACAGAAAAATTGAGTGCGTGATACAAGGAGTACCAGAATATCCACCATCTCCATCCAACCACTGTTGACATTCTGCCATATTTGGTTTGTATAACCCTCTAGCCATCAGCAATTTTGGCTGAACCACGTAAGTTCCAGACGTCACGGCCCCTCAGCCCTAAATTCTTATCAGCGTCTAAAACCAGTGACAGTGAGTAGAGAAGCAAATAAGAGGTGAATAGATCAAACACAGCAAATGGGAAATTTGCTTTCTGGAAGTTTGTGAAGGGGAGAGAAAAAAAGTTGCCTGAGGAGATCAGTGGTTCGAGAAGGTTTGTTTATTTTATTTGTGCTGTTATTTTTTTAATTTATTATCAGGATGGGAGAGCAAGTCTAACTGCTGTTTAATTTATTATCAGGATGGAAGAGCAAGTCTAACTGCTGCTGTTTTTTTAATTTATTATCAGGATGGGAGAGCAAGTCTAACTAGTGTGGGAGAGGCTGAAGGGAACTGAAGGCTCGGTGGCCCCTGGGTAGTGGGAGGCGAGGCGCACAGAGCTGGAGGGAGGGCGGAGCTGGCTTTGAGGAGGACTGCTGCCCCGGGGAGGAGGGCAGGACGAGAGGCGAGGCAGGTGTTGGGGATTTTGTCTGGGGCCTTTCATTTGCTGTGAGAAGCAGGTGGCGAAGCTCTGAGAGCAAGAGAGCAAGGCTGTGGGCGGGGATTTGAGGCACATCGAGGGGGTCTGAAATGCAGCAAATAAAGCCAGCTACTCCTGGCGGGGCAGGGGCAGCACGGACAGGAGGGCCAGGGGTGTGAGTGAGAGAGCAGCTGGAGCCAGGGGGCAGAACCCCCTGGGCCGGGGAGGGAGGAAGTAGAGATCAGAGAAGGCCCATAGGAAGGATGGAATCGAGGACCTGGCTCTGGGGTCGGGTCAGAGTGGGCAGGAGGTGCTCAGGATTTCTGAGGAAGAGCAGTTCTAGAGAGGCCAAGGTCCAGATGTGGCCGGAGAGTGGAGGTGAGGAGGGCGTCCCTCCCCTCTGTCTGGATCAGCTCTCCCCTGCCCCACTTACCCCCTGGCCAGAGATTGGGGTGTCTTAGTCCCCACTCCCTACCTTCCTCCCCCTCTTGAGTCCTGTCTCTGAGCAGTGAAAAGGAAACCAGAGCCTCCTTCCCTGCCCGTGTCTGGTTTCCGAGTTTCGGGGGCGGGCCGTCTAGGACAGCGACAGGCGTCCCTGGCTCCCGGGTCAGCTCAGTCTCATCTCAGAACAGGACCTGGCGGTGCCCAATGCAGCGGTTCCTGCAGCTCCCGGGGGCCACGGGGAGGGCGGGGGGCAGAGGGGCCTGTGGGGCTGACCAGGAGGCCGCCAGCCCCGTGCTGGGCCCTGAAGGCGGGCCCCCACCTTGGTACCAGGCCTTGCAGCCTGAGGAGCTGCGGTGGCTGCAGGCCCCGGAGGAAGACACAGCCCCGGAAGCGCCCCCAGAGGGACCCTGCCCAGAGCCTGGCCAGAGTCAGAGCCAGAGCCAGAGCCAGAGCCAGAGCCAGCTGCTGAGGTACAGAGGACTCCTGGGGACCCTCTCCCGACCCTGGGAAGGAAGCGGTGGGCAGCCGCTGCTCTCAGCTCAGACTCTTCCCCATCCCAGCTCCTCAGGAGGAGGACCCAGCTGGGATTTAGGGTCCTGAGGGCCGGGGGAGGTGTCAGGGGCACAGTGTGGGGGCTGAGGGCATGAGGGGGCTGAACTTAACTCCGGCAGCTCTCAGGGAGAGGGATAATGTTGTGATCCGACCTTGACCTGCCCCCCCCCCCCCCCCCCGGTCCTGGCTCAGGTGGGCTCCAGGGGAGGTTCTGAGACAGGCTAAGGCCCACCTGGTAGATTGGGGTTTGGGTGGTGAGAGGGAGGAAGGTGTATATCAAGGGGGCGGTGAGCACGGCTGGCCTCAGTGCCAGGTTCTGCCCCCTGTCTGGCCCCTGGAGAGTTCCTCAGGCCAGGCCAGGGGACAGGTCAGAGTGAAGGCCGTGTAAGGGGATCTGACCATGGGAGGCTGGAGTTTCCAGGCTTCAGAGCCTTGCTGTGTATCCCTCGCTTCCTCTCCCTCTTGGGCACACAAGCTGGTGCTATGAAAACGTGGGGCCCGGAGTGGGCCCATCCTAGGAGGGAGCTGCTGTCTGTTAGTGGGCATTGGGGGGTCCTGCTCTGTGTGCTGTCTACCCCCAGTCCCTCTGCTCCCTCAGTTCCCCTGGGCCTGGCCCGGAGCCTCCAGGGCCTGGGGTGCAGGCACTAGGCCAGGAGGCTGGGGCGGTATGGGCACTGCAGCGGTGCCCTGGGGCATTTGACAGGGGCCTGTGGCATTTCTGGGAGTGGCGAGGATGCCCGGGCGTGAGGCAGTCTGCTTTAGAGAACACCCAGAGCGAAAGGGGACCCGGCAAACTCCAGCTGCTCCTGGGGAGGTCGACCCAGGCTGACCCCTCAGAAGGAGGCCAAAGGATCCATGAGGCTGTGTGTGTTTGATCCTAGAAGCCTCAATTCATCCAGAATCTCAACCAGGAGTCCGCTGGACACTGGGGAATGAGCCTGGAGTGACAGTTCTGTCCAAGGGCATCTGTGTACGTCGTGTGTGGCGGAGGAGGCATGGGGGGCTGCGTTGTGTGGGTTGTGCGTGTCTAGATGAGGGCGTGGCGGAGAACAGAGAGGTCTTGTGGGGTGTGTCTGTGTTTGTGGGTGCCTAGGGATGTGTAGGGGAAGTGTGTGTTGGTGGATATGTGGGCTTACACGTGGAGAGTGTTTTTGTGGGAAGAGTCTGAACGGGAGGTGTGTGGGTCTGTGACCGTGGGTTTCTCTGGGGGCTGTGGGTGTGTGTCTGCAGAAGGCTTTTGTGGGCGTGGGTGGGTTTGCGTCTGAATTGTGTGTGTCTGGGGTGCAGGTGTGTCTGTGGTGGGGGTGGGCATGTCTATGGAGGGAGCTGTGGGGGACATATAGGAGTGTGTGTGGTACGTGTGTGGATGGTGCCGGTGGGGGGAGGGTGTTGCGTGTGTAGTTGTTGGTGACGTGTGAGTTGACCATGAGGTGTACGTGTGGAAGGACCTGGCAGTTCAGTGGTGGGCGTTTGTCCCCTGGGGACGCTGGGGCCCGGCTTTCCCTCCCCTCCCGTGCACCGCAGCTGCGGTGCTGTCCACCGCGGCTGCACCGTCTGTCCCTCTTCCTCTGAGCTCTGCCCCTTGGGAACTGACCTTCAGGTCTGTGTTTGGGGGAGTGAGAGGACCCTCTGGTTTGGGGGGTATCCCCCACGTGAGGGAATTTTAGATCAACACGGCTGGGGCTGCACATCTTTGGCCTTCATGTGAAGCTAGCAAATCCTCTGTGTTCTGGAAAGCCTCATCTTTCTACTTCGCTTTCCTTCAGAAAATCTGTTCAGGAAAGACACTTCCTAAAAGCCTTGGAACATCCATCTCTAAGCCCCACTTCTGTCCTTTCTGCACGTGTGGAGGCGCGCAGGTGTTCCTGCAGGATGCAGCAGGAGCGCGGCAGCCGTCCCGTCTTCTCTTCCCCTGAGCCTCCGTCCTTACGCATCTCCCTGCAGCAGCATCACACGTGCCTGCCTGCGACCATCGTCCTGCTCTTCCCTGCTCTCACTGCTCCCCCCTACTTCTGATTTTCTATTGTTTCTAAATGTTTCACTGCTTTTTAATTTCTACCGTTGATGATTCCTTTCTAGCCTGGGTCACAAGCTATGGGTTATCAGAGTATCGTCTGGGAGAGGAGAGAACCGTGCAGGACCCCACACACAGCTGCTCACCACATTTTGGAACTGTTTTGGTGACACATGAGCACATCAGTTGTCCCACAACTGTATCAGCTGTGTACAGACACATTTTTTCCCATGAGTTTATTTGTAGTTCTCTGTTCACGTCTTTGACCACCAGCCCCTAGTCCTATGCTCCACTGAACATGGTTGGGCAGGTTGTTCACTGCACAAGGATACCTGGCCAAGGAATACCAGACTGTACTCTACTCATGGATTGGGGAGCTACAGCTCAGGGCTATGTCTACTTGGGAGGGCAAGCAGAGGGTGGCTATGCTTGCGGCAGCCGTGACAGTGAATGCTGGATGTAGACCTTAAATTGATATCAGTACTTCATTTTAAATATTAAATTTTAATTTGCCACATCCCCAATATTTTCCTTTCTGTTGCTATTGTAGACTGGATTGTGTCCCCTTCAAATTCCTGTGTTGGAATCCTAACCCCCAGTACCTCAGAATATGACTGTATTTGGAGAAGGGGTCTTTAAAGAGGTGATTATGTTCAAATGAGGTCTTTAGGGCTCCAATCCAGTCTGACTGGTGTCCTTATAAGAAGAGGAAATTTGGACATAGGGACACACAGGGGTGGGGAGACTCTGTGCAGATATAGGAAGACAGACATCCACAAGCCAAGGGGCGAGGACTCCGAAGAAACCACGCCCGCTGACACCATCTCAGACTTCTAGCCTCTAAAATTGTGAGAAACTCAATTTAGGTTGTTTAAGCCACCTGGTGGGTGATGCTTTGTCACGGCAGCCCTAGCAAACAAATACAGTTGCCCTATTTTTTTTTTCTTTAATGTAATTTCATATATCAAAGTTAAAAAAAAAATTAAACCTTAGCCACCTGGTTACTGATAACTTTATGACCTTGGAAAGAAGAATTTCCCCTTCCACTTCTATGTTTAAGAATCATTTCACAATTCATCACAGATGTGGAGTTTCTTTTGGCCTGGGATGCCAAATGTGGACCAGCTCAATGCTTTGCTGCACAGCAGCTGTCCCAGCAGCATGCATGTGCGGGAAGGAAAGGTTCTTCCTTCCACTGGTGGGTTACTTGTTCCTAATGTACCAATTCAGACCTATTGATGAAATCGTCCCCTAGGACCTTTGACTTTGTTTTTAGACTGGTACCATGGAGTTTTTGTCATTGCCCTGTTTTGTGTTTGCAGCTCCCAGAGGGTGAGCTGCCTGTCATTACCCCATTGTTCCCTTCTTCCCCAAATTATTCTTTGGAGCTCCAGGCAAATTTTGCTGCCATGTCAGGAAGTTTGACAAAATGCCTTCATTGAAATTTCACTGGACAGTGCATGGAATTTATGTATTGGCCTGAGGACGACCCCTTTTCCTTTCAGCCGTGTGCCGGGGTCATTTATTCAAATCTTCATTTATTTCTCCCAGGACAGTTTTATAACTTCCTGGAATCCCCGTTGAATGTTCAGTGACAGCTCTGGCTTTTGTTCTGAGGGCATCTCAAGAGATTTCTGGAGCCCTGGGACCCGTCCAGTCCTGGGAGTTAGGTCAATCTGTGGAGTCCGGACCCAGGAACACACCTGGGCTGGGGCAAGAACATTCTGTCCCTGTTTGGACACTGATTGCTTCCCATGAGCTCCAGAGCTTTCCCTTCTCTCCAACTGGCCATTTTCTGGGTGGGGCCCCTACTTTTGGTACCCCAGACCTTTGCTCTTCCAGCTCTGGGTCCCCACCTGTAGGGGTTTCCTAGTGATGCCGTAACACAGAGCCCCAGAGTGCGTCGCTCAGAACAAGTGTGTTGTCTCACAGTCAGAGGCTGGCAGGCCAGAAGGCAGGTCTGCAGGGCCACGCTCCCTCTGAAACCTGCGGAGGGATCCTTGCCCCTTTTTGACTTCTGGCGGTTTCTTGGCAATCCCTGGTGTTCCTTGACGTGGAGATGGATCACCCCAATTCTCTGCCTTCACCTGGCATCCCTTGCGTCTGTCCACATGGCCACCTTCTGAGAAGAACACCAGAAACACCGCGTCGGCCATACTCCCGTGTGACTTCCTCCTCATTACAACTGTGGCAGCCGTTTCCAAAGAGGGTCACCTTCTGGGGTCCTCGGGGTTAAGACTTCAACATCTCTTTGGAGGGGGACCCAGATCCCGTACCATGGGCTGGCCCCCGTTTCTCCCGACCCCAGTTCCCCTGCCCAGGTCCCTTCTTCCTGCCTGGCTCCGGACGGGTGCCCCCTGCTGACCTCCCGTACCTCCCGCACCCGCCAGGCATGACGACCTAAAGGAGATGCTGGACACCAACAAGGATTCCCTCAAGCTGGAGGCCATGAAGAGGATCGTGGCTGTGAGTGAGGAAGGCGACCTCGGGGTGGGGGGCAGGGATCAGAGAGCGGCTCCCCTCGGCTCCCTGCGGACCTTCCGTGGTAAGCGTGGGCCTCCCCGCTTTTCCTCCCCCTCCCTTGGCCCCACGCCCCAGATGATCGCCCGGGGAAAGAACGCCTCCGACCTGTTCCCCGCCGTGGTGAAGAACGTGGCCTGCAAGAACATAGAGGTGAGCGCCTCCCGGGAGGGGTCCCCACGCTCCCGCTAGTTGGGGTGAGGAGGACAGTCCAGCCCCCCAGGCCGGGCTTGCTCAGAGCGCGCTCGGTTCAGGAGAAGTCACTGTTTGCGTGGGCCCGAGCGGAGGACCTGGGCACACTGGGGACGCTCCCCCGCCACGGGAAGAATTGGTCCCCGGGACCACAGCCCGCGGGTGGTGACATCTCCTGGGGTGCGGGGGACACGATCCCGCTGAGAAATCGCCCTCCCCAGGTGAAGAAGCTCGTGTACGTGTACCTGGTGCGCTACGCCGAGGAGCAGCAGGACCTGGCCTTGCTGTCCATCTCTACCTTCCAGCGCGGCCTCAAGGTCAGAGGGGTCGTTTGCTCCCCTGTGCCGGAGGAGCAGCCCGGGAGAGGCCGGGGACCAGGGGGGTAGGCTGGGGCCCCGGCCCTACCTGCCTGGAGTGGGGAGGGTCTGCGGCAGAGCAGAGGACCAGCGGGACCCTCCGCAGGGGGAGGCCAGCTCCCAAGGGTCGGGAGACGTGGGGCGGGTGCCCAGAGGCCCTGTCGCTCCTCCCCTGAGGAGCCTGTGCTGATGGCAGCCACGAAAAGGAACCACCGAGCCCCTGAACATGGAGAGCCCTGGGCTCCCTGCCCCTTGGTATAAAGGAATTGTGGCCACAACCAGACACTCCTCCTTAAGTGAGGGGCCAGCTGACCGGGTTCCTCACCTCTGCGGGTCACAGCCTTGGCACCAGTGGGGGCTCCTAGTCTGGGTTTCTGTGGAGAACAATGACTCTGGAATTCAGTGAGAAGGACAGAAGGGTTTGTTGAAAACAAATGAGCTCTACCCAGAGGAAAACAACAAAGTTCACCCCTTAGGAGAGCTGCCTCAGGCGTGTGTGTGTGTGTGTGTGTGTGTGTGTGTGTGTGTGTGTGTTGGGTTCAAAGGTCAGTGCAGACGCCATAAACACATGACTGTCCATTTCCAGTGAGTTCAGTACAACTGGTCATTCCTCTAGTGTTGAAACAAGGTGATTAGGACCATTATACAATTAGAACAATCAGAAGCAATGATTAGAACCATTCATTTCCAGCAAGGATTCTCCCTTCTTTTGATCAATCCAGGCTTGAGACTGTTTGCTTCCTTAGCAGCCCACATCTGTGGTTTGCTCAACTCAGACAGATCTCCAGTGGGCAGTCAAATAATCTAGGTCTCCCTACATCCTGTCTTAATGCAGTTGGTCCCTAGGGCCCCCATGAAACCCTATTATAGTTCATTTTATTGGTTTAGCACAGCATCCAGTTCAGGGTGACTGTAAATTTTAATTCTTGTCCTCCTGATTTTGCATCTTCCTCCAAGATGTTGATAAAGTGCACAGACTAGGCCAGCAGACTCAGTCCCACTGTGTATCATGTTTCCAGGAAGATGCCAGTCTGCTCATAAATCTTCCCCAAGTATAATGTTTGACCAAGATGTGGATCCACCTAACTATACAGTCAGCTGGCATTTTCTTACCTGGTTAGAAACGGTCTTATTCAATAGCAGAAGAACTTCTTAACACCCTTCATGTGCAAAGGGCTGTGGAGATACAGAGACAAAGCAGACATGAGTCCTGTTCTTCACATGCTTACATATGAAGTGAAACGAAAGGCCTGCATCAAAAATGGCCAGCCAGGGGCTACAAGACGCCCACCAATGCTTGCTGAAATCAAGATCCACAGTGTTGAAATCTACCAGCCTCCTTACCCTATCAAAAAGGAAAATCCTTTTTTTAGTAACTTCCTGTGAATCCATAATCATTTCCAAATACAAGGGAAAAAACAGGTTAGAGCCGTAGATAGGATATGATTTGACTCTGTGAAAATACAGACTCCTGCTTTTTATTATTATTTTTTTTTAGGATTTTATTTATTAGACAGAGATCACAAGCAGGCAGAGAGGGAAGCGGGAGGGGGAGGAAGCAGGCTCCCCACTGAGCAGAGAGCCCAATGTGGGGCCCAATCCCAGGACCCTGGGATCATGACCTGAGCTGAAGGCAGAGGTTTTAACCCACTGAGCCACCCTGGTGCCCCCAGACTCCTGCTTTTTATTTATTTGTTTGTTTGTTTGTTTATTTTAAAGATATATATTTTTTAAAGATTTTTATTTATTTATTTGACAGAGATGACAAGTAGGCAGAGAGGCAGGTAGACAGAGGGGGGGGATGTAGGCTCCCTGCTGAGCAGAGAGCCCAATGCGGGGCTCAATCCCAGGACTCTTAGCCGAAGGCAGAGGCTTTAACCCACTGAGCCACCCAGGTGCCCCCAGACTCCTGGTTTTTAAATAAGGCTTCTAAACCATGTGTTTAAGAATCGCTGCTAGAATTTTGACGGGGATTACCATCATCGTGCCCTGTCATTTTGTGAATCCTCTCTTCCTCCGTTTTAGAACATCAAGAAGGCACCTGTCTGTGTTTTGGCACTCCTCCCATTGTCCACCATTCTGTAAAGTTCACAGCAATTTACAGCCAGCGCAGCTGCTGTTGCTCTCTCATGATTGCAATGTACCATGTCTAAGGCTGTGCTCCCATGTGCCCTGGAGGCGACAGGAGCAAAGAAGAGGCTCCTGTGCCAATCTGTTCTAAACACTGAAGGAAGAGGAAAAAGAGCAAATTCTGGGAGGTTGCTGGGGGGAAGGAGTATTAACGATGAGCTCTGCAAAGGAGGCCGGTTTGAATTTGCAGGCAGTCACCTCTGGCATAAATACAAAGACCTCCCCCACCCCAAATCCCACCCAAGGACCAGGAAGTGTTTCAGGAACTCTAGGTATCCTGGAAGATTTTCCCTCTTCCCGAAAAATGAAGCAACGTACTGCCACAACTGTTCCGGTGTCAGATTTCTGCAGCGGGGATGAGAGTCAGTTCCCTCAAATGGTCCCCCCGCCCCTGGGGTCCCTAGGACTGGCACTTCATTCAGGGAGGCAGGAACTGCTGGTAGCTAGGGACAGTGAGTTCCACGGACGCGGCCTTTCCGATCAGGCCACTGTGCTCTCTCAGGGCTCTGCCTCCACCTCTGCTCCTAGGACCCCAACCAGCTGATTCGCGCCAGTGCCCTCCGCGTCCTCTCTAGCATCCGGGTGCCCATCATTGTGCCCATCATGATGCTGGCCATCAAGGAAGCTGCCTCGGACATGTCACCCTATGTACGGAAGACAGCTGCTCACGCCATCCCTAAACTCTACAGGTACGCCCCCAACCTAGCCCTTCACTCCTCAGGGAGTGGCCCCAAGCCCCCAACCCCCCCCCCCCCCGGGGGCTCTCCCAAGTCTTGCAAATCGCCCTTCTTCTCTTGTACTTGGGATGGTTTGAAATGGTTTGGGGAACTGCTAGAGATGGACAGTGTTGGTGGCAGCTCACACCTCTACCAGTAAAGTTGGGGTGGGGGTGGTGAGCACAGTGTGAGCAGATACTGGGAAGGCTGGGGAGGGCGGATCGCAAATCACAAACGTTTCTCCTTCAGTTTGGATTCTGACCAGAAGGACCAGCTGATTGAGGTCATTGAGAAGCTTCTGGCCGACAAGACCACGGTGTGTACATGGGCACACACGGGTGGTGGTGGAAAGGAGGGGCCCAGAGGCCCTCTGCCCTTCCTGTTCACACTCTCTGGCCCCTGTCTGTGCCCCAGCTGGTGGCAGGCAGCGTGGTGATGGCCTTCGAGGAGGTCTGCCCAGAGCGCATCGACCTGATTCACAAGAACTACCGGAAACTCTGCAACCTGCTCATCGACGTGGAGGAGTGGGGCCAGGTGGTCATCATCAGCATGCTCACCCGCTACGCGCGCACGCAGTTCCTCAGCCCCACGCAGAACGTGAGTGGACCCCGCCCCCAGCAGCGCGGGGAGGAGGGCGGCCGGGAGGAGGCGCCCACTGCCCCCCACCCCCACCCCCGTCTCCGCCTAGGAATCTCTGCTGGAGGAGAACCCTGAGAAAGCCTTCTACGGCTCAGAAGAGGATGAGGCCAAGGGCCCGGGCTCGGAGGAGGCGGCCACCACAACAGTGCCGGCCCGAAAGCCCTACGTCATGGACCCCGACCACCGGCTGCTGCTGCGCAACACGAAGCCGCTGCTGCAGAGCCGCAGCGCCGCGGTGGTCATGGCGGTGGCACAGCTCTACTTCCACCTGGCGCCCAAGGCGGAGGTGGGCGTCATCGCCAAGGCGCTGGTGCGTCTGCTGCGCAGCCACAGGTGCGCCCCCCACCGACCGCCTGCCCCACCGGCAAGGGGAGGGGTGGCGGGGGGGGGCAGCACCCCCACTCCCCGCGGGCTGACCTACATCCACCCACGCTGCCCATTTCCGGAGGGGTAGGCAGGCCCTCCCAGCTTTCCTCCGACCCTGGGTGCACACGTCGTGCCCCACTCTTCCTCCCTACCCTCTCCCCGCCCCGTACTGACCCCGTTAGTGCCCACCCCCGACTGGCGCCCTCCCTTCCCTCCTATTTGGCCCACCTCCCTTCCCTCGGCTCTTTGTCCCTCGCCCGGGCGGAGGGCCCCGGGTACCTCTGACCTGTCTCCCCCGTAGTGAGGTGCAGTACGTGGTGCTCCAGAACGTGGCCACCATGTCCATCAAGCGCCGGGTGAGCACGTCCTGCGTGGCGGTCGGGGAAGCGGCGCCTGTGGGTGCGGGCGGCCCCGGGGACGGCAGGACGGGGATGCCTTAGCCGGGCGGAGCGTGGGAAAGGGCAGACCCCAAGCGCAGGACGAGGAGCAGGGCCAGGACCCTGAGAGCCGCTGAGGGAGGAAAACCCAGAGAGGAAAGACGCGGTCACGTCTGAGAGGGAGGTGGGAGGACAGGGCGGCGGCAGGAGGGAGTCTGCGCCTGGGGTCGGGAGAGCTGGGGAGCTCTGGGAATGAGGCCCGCTCGGGCTGCGAAGGAGCGCCCCGGGGCCGCCTCTCTCGCGCCAGGGTATGTTCGAGCCCTACCTGAAGAGCTTCTACATCAGATCCACGGACCCGACCCAGATCAAGATCCTGAAGGTGAGTGAGGCCGACTTTCTGCCTCCCTCCCGCCCCCACCCACAAACCCGGACATCCCCAGTGGCCACCGTGGTTCCTGCCAGGTTCTGGGGCTGGGCCCAGGGCCACTGAGTCAGAAGTGATTGCTCAGGAAGCTGGGCTGCAGGCAGTGCCTTGGCCTATCACCTGTTAAACCTCTGCCGCTTTTCACATGTAAAGTAACCTGATTTTCATAATAAACTAAGGAAGCAGACTTGGTCTCGGTAAAAATGTAGACCCAAGGTCCCTAGCGCAGAGTCAGTTCTGCTGACTCCAGAGTTCCTCCTTTGCCCCCACTGTGGTGTCCTGTCTTCCACCCACCATGTTCCTTTCCCCACACACCTACCCCCGTCAGGGGATCACGCAAACATACACCCACAGAAGTGTTGTCAGGAGCCCCTACCCACATTCCATTCCCGCTCTGCCTCCTCCTTACTGAGTAATTTCATTCAGTGGCAGTTAATCCCAACTCTGAACATCTACTACTTGTCAGTCACAGCTAGATCTCAGGGTACGAGGGATGGCAGACTCATCAGACACTTTGCCCTTTGGAGCTTACAGTCTAGTGGAATGAGAGAAGACACTGAGCTGCTAATTGCAAAACAAATGTAAAAATCCATTTGAGAAATATGGTCAGAAAGAGAAGTGCAGAGGGCTGTCAGCACAGAGAAGGAGGCCCTGGTCTAGTCTGGTGCCAAGGAGGCTTTCCTCCAGGAGGTGAGGCTTGAGCTGAGGCCTGAGAAATGAACGCGAATTGTCTAGGCGAATGCAGGGACAGGAATGGCAGGAACTGCTTCACAGGGAGGAAACAGTATATGCAAAGGCCCTGAGGCAGGAAGAGGTCTGACAAAAAGCCAGTATGACTGGGGCATGGAGGGTAAGGGGGAGAGCACTGTGAGGACAGAGGTAGACAGCAATTGGCTCGTGGAGTTTTATAGGCCATGGTACGGATGTTGCCCTTTATCCTAAAAGCAATAGGATGCTTTGTTTTCAGTGGAGGTGGAGGGTGACATGCTCATGCTCTCTATCCGCGAACTCAGGGAATCCATTTAGGGAGCAAACGGGTCTTTCTGCATTTTGGACAAGTTTTACAGTCTGTTATTTCCTTCATCAGTTTAAGGATGATGCAGGGCTGCCCGTAGGATTATTTCCCGGCCTGGGAAGTGTGTTTGGGACCAGGGGTTGTTGAAATACACAAAGCCCACTGGCCGTCCCGCCCATTTTTTTTGCCTCCCCACAGCTGGAGGTGTTGACCAACCTGGCCAATGAGACCAACATCCCTACTGTCCTGCGGGAGTTCCAGGTACGGGCCAGGCCCAGCTCCCAGGGGAGGGACCCCGGAGAGTTGCCTGGAAGCTCCTGGTGCTCAGTGACAATCGTCCTGAGAGGCCGCTATTCTCTTCAGAGCCAGAAGTAGAGAAACGGTTGTCTTACACCCCCTCCCAGTGTCTTCTGGTGGCTGTGGGCCCGGGAATCACTGTGGGATGGGGAAGAGGGTCGCTCCCTCTCCCAGAGTTTTGTCTCTGGCATGACAAGTCATTGAATGAGGGGTGCCAGCCTTCCTGGAAGGCCACTCTCAGGCCTGCAGAATCGTGGGGAAGGGGGTCACGGCCAGCAGGGGTCACTCTGTTGTGATGTCCCACAGACCTATATCCGCAGCATGGACAAGGACTTCGTAGCGGCCACGATCCAGGCCATTGGGCGCTGTGCAACTAACATCGGCCGAGTCCGTGACACCTGCCTCAATGGCCTGGTGCAGCTGCTGTCTAACCGTGATGGTCAGTGCTGGTCTGCGTGTCTGCCTTTGATGAGCGGAGGGCGTCTGACAGACAGGCCTGTCTGTCCGGGCATGATGCATGTTCGTCTGTCCATCCACCTCAGCGTCTAAGTGTGGCCACATCTCTGAGAGCCACTGGAGGAGTGCAGGGGGGCGTGGAGGAGGGCTGAGGGTCTGGGAGCGGGGCAGGCGCGTGCACTCCCCCGCGCGCGGCCGCCTCACCACCCCGGGCCCACACGCTCGCTTCCCGGCTGGCAGAGCTGGTGGTGGCAGAGTCCGTGGTTGTCATCAAGAAGCTGCTGCAGATGCAGCCGGCACAGCACGGCGAGATCATCAAACACCTGGCCAAGCTCACGGACAACATCCAGGTGAGGGCGTGCCTCCGCTTGCCCTTTCATGCCAGCTTCCTCCGTGATTCCTTCCTCCCCAGCCTTAACGAAATCCGCTTCCATACCTTCCGTCCAGGCTCTGAAAGGACCACAGGTAGAAAGAGGGGGGACCAGGAGACCCTCACGGGTTGCCCAAGCCTGGCTCTCCCCGCTGCGGGTCCCTTGCTGAGCTCCACGGCCTGAACCACGGCTCACATTTTCTCTGAAGCTCTGGCCGATGGACCTCGTGTTTTTCTCTTTGTCTTGTGATGTTGAAACTTTCGAATAAAGGCATCCCTTGAGCCCCCGGCCCGTTTCCCGAGGACCCCACTGTTCATTGGCCAGCACAGATGGGAGGCATGGCATTTGCTCAGCTGGCCACGTGCCCACCCACAAGTCCACACGTACCCGGGTCCTGACCGCTCCGGCACACCCGCAGGTGCCCATGGCCCGAGCCAGCATCCTGTGGCTCATCGGCGAGTACTGCGAGCACGTCCCCAAGATCGCACCTGACGTTCTGAGGAAAATGGCCAAGTCCTTCACGGCAGAGGAGGACATTGTCAAGCTGCAGGTCATCAATCTGGCAGCCAAGCTCTACCTGACCAACTCCAAGCAGGTGAGGAGGGAGAGGTAATCCCCGGACGCATACTGAGCCCCAGAAACAGCCCAGGCGGGAAGCTGGGACCCTCGCCAGGCAGCCGGGAACTCCAGCATCTCTTTCTGTTTGAAGACAGAGTTCAGGTCAAATGTCTAGTGTACCCGCAGGGTCCACAGCTACTCCAAGGGCTCAAGGGCCAGGAAGGATGGTGGACGGGGTCGAAGAGGCTCCCCTATGGGGCTGTGACGTCCGGTCTGCCCATGCGAGCGTTCCTCCCTGCTGCCTTGGGAACAGTAGGGCCGGACAGAACCACAGAGGGGTGGGCCTGAGGGAGGGGCCGGTGATGGTGGGCACTGGTGGGCACTCCTAGGAGGTGGGGTCTGTCCGTTCTCCCAAAGCATAGCTATGTTTGGCCAGTCTGTGCCAGGGACGTGAGGGTAAGTCTCTGCTTGGTCTGGGATGGTACTGGTGTCTGTTGTGTTTCTCAAGGTTAAAGGTTATGGGAGGTACCATAGCCAAGTGAATGGCTCAGCTAGGCTGGTATATCAGGATAGTAAAAGCCTGGTACATGTCCAGCAAGCTGTGAGATGGTCCGAGGAGATTCTCCTAAGAATAAAGTGTTACGTGCAGAGTTCTCAAGGTGTCAGAGAGTCCAAGCACTATGGCAGTTCCCACACTCACTGGCCCTCTCAGTTAAGTGAGGTAGGGGGCCAAAGCCAGCCTGCTGCCTGTGTTTGTAAATAAAGTTTTATTGGGACACAGCCGTGTTCGTTCATTTGTTTATTACATATGGATAATTTTGTGCAACAACAGCAGAGTTGACAAGTTGTGAGAGCCCCTAGGGCCCACAGAACCCAAAATGGTTACTTTCTGTCCTTCCTAAAAAAAGCTGGGTGACCTGTAGAGCTGAGTGTCTGAGCAGGTGGCTTGGGTCAGCAGCGAGGCTGTACCCTGGAGATGGTGACATCCCCACCCACCTGCACGTGGCCTCTTTGCCGTCCCATCGCGTCTCCAGGCAGTGGCACTCGTGTCTTCAGTGGCTCCTTTGGTCCTTGGTGGCTTTGGTGGGTCCCAGGGATTAAGCTGGAGAGGCAGGGCCTTCAGGGGCTGGGATGCTGGTCAGGATTTGGAACAGGCAGCAGTCATGCGTGGAAGCAATGGCGGACAGGGTCTGTGACTGTCGGTGTCGAGGGAGAAACAGGCTGGAAAGCGAAACTGGACCGTGCACTCCCTGAGTGACTATTTGTGTGCCTCCTTTGTTCAGAGGGGAGGAAGGAACAGGCGGAGGGCCGTTTGGAAAGATGAAGCCACATGGGTGGGAAGTCCCGCAGATGGGCTGAGCAGAACCCCTGAGCCCCAAGATGGTGATGGGTGATGTCGGCATGTTCCTGAAGGCTGCTGTGTCCCCATGGCATTGCCCCAAACTGTCACTGTGAGCTACGGTGCAGTTGCTCATTCCTTCTTTAACATAGATTTCTCCAGGGTTCACAGTGCCTGGCACCGCTGGGGTGTCCTTGAGCACGACAGTGGATGAGACATGTTTACTGGCCTCCAAATGCTCCCAGCCAAGTAGGGGAAACAGTAGGAGACACAGGGCAGGAAGAACTGTAGCAGGGTTGGCGCAGAGTGTGGTTGTGGCCAGCTGAAGCCGTCTCCCAGACAGGACACCAGGGGCTGGCCCCGTCATGGCAGCCGGCATAGGCTGTTCAGGCAAATGGACGCAAACCTCCACGTGCCCTTTACCTGAACATGGGTCCCAGGCACAGGCCCTTTAGGACGGTTCTTTGATTCAGTAAAGAGAGATTTTCTCCTCTCTCCTATCCTCCCGTTTTCCACTTCGTTTCTTCCCAGCCTATCCTCAGAGTGCCGGAGGAAAGAGAATCATTGGCATACCAGGAGGCAGGAGGTGTGGGGGTGCATATGGATATTTGTGCAAAAGGGTGGTAATGCTTCCCCCTCCCGGTACCGTGGGTGACATTCTGGGCTGCCATGGGCCACAGCAATCCCAGCCACTCCCCACTTACTTGTCTCTAGCACATGCCGGGTCCTGGCCCAGGCCAAGGGGCTTGGACATAGCTGTGCCTTGTAAGCCTCAGCCAGTAATCAGGCTCCGGGCCAGAAGCCACGAAAGCTCTGATAATAGAGAGGTACTGACAGAGGGCTGGGGGCCGCAGCCCAGGGCAGGTGGTCCTGACAGCACCTGGGGTCTGACACCTGGGGCAACTTTCAGCAGTGAGTTTGCTTCTGATATGCCAGCTGACATGTGTGGGAGGAGGGTCTGCTAGGAGTGCGGTGGGAGCCAGAATCTGGCCTCCACCGTGGATGGAAAATTTTGATAGAGTTCTGCAGAATTTAAAAAAAAAAAAAAAAAAGTAATTTTTGTTTAACATATTATAAAGGTCATGCATGATCATTATAACCCATTTGGAAAACCCAGAAAACTAGTAAGTAAAAATATAAGTTAGCCATAGGTCTGCCACTTAGAAAAGATCCCTTTTAATCGTCTATTTCTTTAACTCTTAAAAAAACATTTCTGGTGCCTACATGTAGTCATCCAAAAGTTACACATCCCTGTCTCGTTCAGTATCCTAACTTTTCCATTTCTGTTTCCTTCCAGTGCCTTCGTATTTAGAAGGTTGTTTCCCCGTTCACAGATCAATTAAAAATCCCACCTATATCTTCTCTAGATTTAGATTTTTGTATTTTCCGATCCATCGTAGTAGTTTTCTCTTGATGTGTCACAAGTCACCATAAACCCAGGGGCTTAAGACAGTGTGGGTATTTTCTCACAGTTCTGCAGGTTGGGAGTCAAGGCGCGGCTTCACTGGGTCGTGTGCAAGGCTGCCCCGAGATGCCACTGAGGGCTGGGCTCCCGTCCGGCACTCTGCAGGGAAGGGTTCTCTTCTAGATTGGCCTGGTTGGTGCTTAGATGCAGTGCCTTGGGATGGTGGGACCGAGGCCTCGGCTTCTTTCTGGCTGTTGGCTGGGGACTGCCCTCCATTCGAGAGACCACCCTCAGTTCCTTGCCAAGGGGGTCTCCCTACATGGTTGCTTATTTCTTCCAGGTCACCAGGGGGAAAAAAAAAAAAGTCTCCAGAGCAAGGTTTATATAATGAAACTTAATCACGGAATTATGTTTTACCCCCATGACCTTTGCCCTTGCCTGTTGATCAGAAGCGAGTTTCGGGTCTTGCCCACACTGACGGCAAGACGATTACGTAAAGGCATGAGCAGCAGGAGGCAGGGACTGTGCGGGAGGACCTTACTATCTGCAGGCCACAGCCATCTAGAGCTTGTTTTCATATGTGAGGTCAGGATATATTTTGCTTTAGTATTTTGAAGAACCAGCGTCCCGGTGTGATTTAACAGGTGGTTCCAAGGTAGCAGATGCGTTGACATTGGTTCTCAAAAACGGGTCCATGTTCACCACTTAAAAGTCTTCCCCCGGAAGCTGGAGGCTGCTGGTCCGTGGGAACCTCGTTCTGTTCTTGGTGCACTGAAGCAGGTCTCCTGGGTCTCTTGAGCTGCCCGTGAATCCTGCACATCCTGGCTGAGTGAGGGGAGAGTCTTGGTGGTGCAGCTGGATGCTAGGATTTCTGGTGGGTCCTTGGGGTGTGGAAGGGTAGTGAATTGTTATAAGCAAATCCTGCAGTGACAAGCGGGGGGTGAACCAGGCCCTTCCTGTGTTGGTTGTTGATGCGCAGTTAAGGCTGCGGACAGAGGGATCCAAACCCTTAACAACTTCTTTCCACTTCTTTCCAGAACTAGGCAAGGACTTGGGGAGGGAGAGAATCTGGTTAGCCAGCTGGGATGTCTGTAAAGGGAATCAGCAGCATCTTGACAGTGGACCATGTCGATAAAGGCATCGACTGGCCGTGACTGGTCAGACGATGTCTGGCCCAGGGCGGGGAGAGGGTCTGTGATGAGGGCCACTGCAAGGTGTGCTGGGCCGTCTGGCGCTGAGAGTGCTTACCTGTGATGGGAACAGTGTTGTAGGCGCTGTACTGCTGTAGTCCCTATGGGCTACGTCGTAGGTACAAGAGAGTCACAGTGGCTCTCTAGCTTTGCCACAGGAGTGGCTCTGATTCTCGGCCAGCAGCTGGGGGATTTACATCTCATGGGCATCTTTCTGACACTCCCTCTGGGTCACCTGAGGTTAGCCATGTCCTCGGCTGGATGCCTGTCAACATCAGGAAGACCCAACTGGGTTCTAGACTTCCTCCGCTGCTTCCTGCTGCCTGGGCACTCTGGCTGTGGGACACGAGATCTGTGTACGTGGTGGTTCTGTCTTGCTTGTAAGCGGTGGAGACCCGGGTGAGGGCAGCAGCCTATGTCAGCAGGGAGGCGGTGCGGGGAAGCCGGTCGATGGCCCGCTCTGGGAAGCCTGGGCCTAGAAGCAGCGCTGGCTGACTCCTTAACCTGAGAGGAGTCACTTCTGACTCTGCTGCTCCTCTGGAAGGGGGGGCATAGCCCCTGCCTCTCAGAAGGGCTGGGATGTTACATGAGAGCCTGTGAAGTGCCTTACACAGCACATGGTGCTGGAAGGCCTCCCTGAAGGAGGTCGGCTGCCTGTCATGCCGTGAACGCAGGGCCGGGAAGGCCAGGATCAAGGCAGAAATCAAGATCTGGGGTCCTGGGATGCGGCTGCCTCCATAGACCCCACAGGCCTCCAGCAGCCCCAAAGGCAGCTGCAGTTTGCTCTCGTCTTTTCGGAACCTTCCGTGGGAGCTCACGGCCTCTGGGACTCTGGGCTGCTCAAAATATACCGTGTGGGTCAATGGGACATGAGGACAGCCCTTGCCAAGGGGATCCCCGTTTGCCTCCCGCACTCGCCCTGGCACCCCACAGTATAGAGGCTGGCCCGGGCTGGAGTGGGCAGGGTAGGAGCTTGGTCTGGGACAGGGGGACCCCCGGACTGAGGAATAATGGAGCCCATGGCCCAGAGGGAAGAGATTATAATAGGGCGACCTCTTCTGCGGGGCACAGCAGTTGTCGGAGCTGGGGTCAGGAGTAGGGCCAGGGGCTTGAGGGGAAGCACAGAACGGTATAGCAGCGAGTGGGAGAGGCAGCAGGCCAGCAGGTGTTGGCCTGCGGAATCTGCTGCAGGGCCCGCCCACCCTTGTGTCCCCACTCTCGTCCCCCAGACGAAGCTGCTCACCCAGTATGTGCTGAGCCTGGCCAAGTACGACCAGAACTATGACATCCGCGACCGAGCGCGCTTCACCCGGCAGCTGATTGTCCCGTCAGAACAGGGAGGGGCCCTCAGCCGCCATGCCAAGAAGCTCTTCCTGGCACCCAAACCAGCCCCCGTCTTGGAGTCATCCTTCAAAGGTGGGAGCTGAAATCAAGGGTGATCTCCTGGGGGAGGGGGAGGAATTGGTCAGGACCCCAGACCCGGCCCGTGCCCCTGAGTTTCCAGTCTTAGCCAGACATCAGGACCTTTGGAGAATTGCCAGACCCCCATCCCCAAGAGGGGACAGATCTTAAAATCTCTCAGGAAAGGGTCCTCTCTCCTTCCTGACAGCACCCCCTCTCTGCCTTGCCTTCCGGATGCCACGGGCTGGGCCTCTGGCCCTGATTCCTTCCCACTCCCGTTCCGACTGCACACCCTCCCCATGGGGTCCGGAGCCTGACCAGGCAGGTCTTCTTCCTCCCGCTTGACCCAGCCTGGCCGGCCCTTCCTCACAGCCGCTGTCCTCATACCAACCAGGCCTCTGCCCAAGCCTGGCCGTGCCGAGGCACACAGACCCCATTGCCCCGGAAGAGAAGCCCCACTCACGTGTCGGCCTCCCCCCAGACAGAATCAAGCAGATGGGCCAGCAGCGTCTCTGGGCCTGGAGCCCCCGCCACCCCCTCTCCGCCCTCCTCCACAATCCCGCCCACCCCATCCCTCAGCCCGGGCTCTAGTCAGGCCAGACAACCTTATCTCCTGGCACGAGGTCCCAACTTCTGGCTGGAAGTCCCTAACAGGACACAGCCACTGCTTTCACCTGCCTAGCTGGGGGGGTCCAGCTGTCCACCCGACCTGGGAGATAACTCCCCCAGGGCGTTTCCTAATACCTCCTCCTGCCCTCACCTCTAACCCTGCCCCCAGACCGGGACCACTTCCAGCTGGGCTCACTGTCCCACCTGCTCAATGCCAAGGCCACAGGCTACCAGGAGCTCCCAGACTGGCCAGAGGAAGCGCCAGACCCATCTGTGCGAAATGTGGAGGTCAGCGGGGGTGATGGTCGAACTGTGTGTTTGGGGAGCGGGGGGTGCGGCGCAGGTAGCAGAGCGCCCGGCAGTGCTGGCCTGGCTCTCCTGACACCCTCCCCACATGCAGGAAGAAGATCTCTCCCTTATCGAGACCCACGTGGGCCTGTTGGGCGAATACACAGAGGTCCCCCTGCCCGTGTGCCGTGCTCTCTCCCTCCACCCCGTGCGGCCCCTCCCCTTCCCCTGGTGTGCTGTAGCCTGCTTCTGGGTTCACAGTTCTCCCTGTGTCAGCAGCATCCCCTCCCCTCCCCATTCTTCTCTCTTGGAGACCGGACCGAGGAGGGCAGGGTGCGCGGTAGAGACCTCGAGCTTCCCTTCCTCCGCCCCAACCATGATTCGATGCTGCTCTCGCCCCACCCCCATCTCCAGGTACCTGAATGGACCAAGTGCTCAAATCGAGAGAAGAGGAAGGAGAAGGAGAAGCCCTTCTACTCGGACTCTGAGGGGGAGTCAGGCCCCACAGAGTCTGCGGACAGCGGTGAGGAGATCAGCAGAGCAGGGGAACCGTGGCCCTGGCCACGTGTGTGTTCCACATGGTTTCACATGTGCAGGGGGTTGTGCAGCTGCGTGCGCGGACCTGTATGTCTGTGGGTGGGCCCAGGGGGTGGCACGTCGCTTTCGAGTCCATCTGTGTCCTGATGGATCCAGGTGACGTCTGGGGCCGGGGGAACCTCGGAGGGTGCAACTTCCCTGCTGAGTCATGGTGGGATCCCAGGGCACCTGTTCTGGATCCAAGGGGGTCTGCACACAGGGAGGGGCCCTGAGCCGGCTCCTCCACAGACCCCGAGTCCGAGAGCGCCTCGGACAGCAAGAGCAGCGGCGAGAGTGGCTCCGGGGAGTCCAGCAGCGAGTCTGATAGTGAAGACCAGGAGGAGGAGAAAGGGAGGAGCAGTGAGAGGTAAGACGGGAGCCAGCCAGGTGGCTGGTGGGGTTCAGGGGGTCTCCTCTGGAAAACAAGGGGGAATGCTCAGCCTTAGCCACTCTCCTAAGAGCCCCTGAGCTTCCTCCTGATCTGGTGGGGCCTGCAGACCTCCAGTCCACTCCCATGATGGCTGCTGTGGCTGGCTGCAGGGGTCTCTGTGCTGGGCCTGCCCCCTCACGGGGGCAATGTGGAGAAGCAGTCTGGGGCCAGGGGCCAGGGCCCAGGCACAGAAACCCACATGTGACCTCCACTGGCTTGATTCCCCTCTCCTCCCTCCCACTTTCCTGGGCTTCTCCTGCTCTTCTGGGAGGCAAGGAGAGGTGTCCAGGCTGGGCCTGAGCCCTATTTGCCTCCCCTCCTCTCCTCCAGTGAACAGAGTGAGGAGGAAGGTGGGAAGAGGAAGACCAAAAAGAGGAAGAAGGTGGCTGAGGGACAAGGAGATGGTTCATCTTCAGATGAGGGCAGTGACTCCAGCAGTAGCTCCTCCGAGTCTGAGAGGACGTCAGAGACAGAGGAGGAGCAGGTGGAACCTGCCTCTTGGCGGAAAAAAACAGTGAGAGCCTTGGGCCCGGAGCGGGGCAGTGGGCTCCTGGGCCAGAGCCTTTCCCATGTCCTGGGCCAGGCCCAGGCATCTCCGCGCCATCTAGAACGGACCATGGTATCACCTATCCAACCCACAACAGGCCAGGTTCTCTCCTCCCGCACCTGCATCCCATTTTTCTCTTTCAGCCTCCCAGTGGCAAAAGTGCCCCCGTAGCCAAGGAGATCTCCCTGCTTGACCTAGAGGACTGTGAGTTTGGGTAGTAGAAATAGCAGGGGAAGGAAACCTCGGGAGGGTGGCTTAAGAAGGTCCATGGGAGCTCTGGATTAGGTTCCTCAGATCTCCAGGGTAAGAGGAGGAGACAGAACACACTCCTGGGTTTGAGAGGGCAGCGGGACAACCTCCCCAGGTGTGGGGTTGGAATCTAGGAGCGGAAAGCCACCGGGAGCCCCTAGGCTGCCCTGGGCGTCGCTGTCCGCGGTGCTGAACCGTGTGCTCCCTGAGCTCTGTGCTCTCTACTCAACCCAAGCCAGTTCCGCATTGCCTCTCCCTCATGGCCTTCCTCATCTCCTCCCACAGTCACCCCGGCCAGTGTCCAACCTGTATCTCCCCCTACAATTGTGTCCACCAGTCTGGCTACTGACCTGGAGGGCCTGACACTCACAGACTCCCCACTGGTGCCCTCGGTGAGTGGGATGGGGGAGGGACTCTGGGGCAGGGACACCTCTGTGGTGCATCCTAAAGTGTGGATTTGTGTGGGGGGGTGAGACGTAGGGGATAGCCTTGAGCCTCCACTGCTCGATGACCCTAGGTGAGGGCAAGGTGGGACAGGCCCTCTCCTTGTTCACTTCCACACTGGCCCTCCTCCCCTCCAGCTGCTGAGTCCAGCGTCAGGTGCTGGGAGGCAGGAGCTGCTACACCGTGTAGCTGGCGAGGGGCTGGCTGTGGACTACACCTTCAGCCGTCAGCCTTTCTCGGGTGACCCCCACATGGTGTCTGTGCACATCCACTTCTCCAACAGCTCTGAAACCCCCATCAAGGGCCTGCACGTGGGCACCCCCAAATTGCCTGCCGGCATCAGCATCCAGGAGTTCCCTGAAATCGGTACGGAGGGCCTTGGACGTGGTGGAGGAGGCGGCTCCTGGGCAGAGTCAGTCTTTCTGTGGCTGCCGGTGCCCTCCGTGCCGGGCCAGGCTGTGAGGGCTCAGAGAGGGCATCTGATATGATCACGCCCTGGTAGACAAGATGACTAGGAAACAAGCAATTCTGTATCAGGGCAGAAGGTGCTTGAGGCCTTGGTGATTTCAGGACTGACTTAAATGGGGGAAGAGGATGGGAGAGTATTTAGATTTAAGGAGAAAACCAGGAACCATCTCCCAGGGGCCCAGAAGGTCAGGAGTGCATGGTGGGGTGGTCAGCTCTGGTAGTGGTGGGTTCCAGACCTATTAGGTGATGGTGTCCCCCCTCCCCCTTTCCCTGCCTCGTACCCGCAGAGTCCCTGGCACCTGGAGAATCTGCTACTGCTGTAATGGGCATTAATTTCTGTGATTCAACCCAGGCGGCCAACTTCCAGCTGTGGTGAGCATCTAACTCATGGTGGGGCAGGGCAGAGGATGGGGAGAAGAGGGAGCAGAACTGCAGGGATATGTCATGTGCTTCTGGGTGTGGAAGCCATCCCAGGCCCTCAGATCTTCTCTCTTGCTCTCTTACTGCCTTCGGGCAAAGTGGGAAGTGAGGGGCAAGACTCCAGCCTCATTTCCTCTCCCTCTGTCTCCTCCCACCTTTGCAGTACTCAAACCCGGCAGTTCTATGTATCCATTCAGCCACCTGTTGGGGAGCTGATGGCTCCTGTGTTCATGAGCGAGAATGAGTTCAAGAAGGAACAGGGTGAGTGCTCCCTGGGGTGGACAGGAGGGGCTCAGTCATCCACAGTGCCGTCGTGCTGGAGGAGCCTCCCCAGCTTCAGGCAGAGCCTCAGAACAGAGGCTTCACTGAGGGTGGGGCACATCATTGAGGCTTTGGAGGGGGACTCAGCCGGGCAGAAAATTCTAGGCCAGCATTCCAGCTTGGGGGAAATATCGTGAGTACGTGTCAGGGAAAGTTACCCGGAACAGAGGAGAGTTTGGTTTGGGGCTCAGGAGTCCACAGCACAGAGGGGTAGTCAGAACAAAACTGAAAAGGAAAGGTCTGCTCTAGTTTCTGGATGCCTGGGTTGCTGTGCTACAGGATTTCAGTCCCAGAATTTGGGAGTTGGAAGGGGTCGCCAAAGCTACCAGGTCCACCAGCACTGTGAGGGAGATTAGGACTGTAGACCTCATTTTCCTAGCCATGGAGGGTCCCCGAAGGTGTCTGAAGAAGGGACCAGGTCCCTGAGGAATGGACCAAGGGACCTTGGCTTCAGCAAGGGGAATCCGGCAACACCAGCAGCAGCTGGGACCGCCCTGGGGAGCCTGCGACAGCCAAAGAGGCAGGACAGCTTGGGGAGGAGAAGCATGGGGCCTTGTGAGCGCTGGCTCGATATTCTGACCCCGCCACTCCCTGGTGTGTGACCTTGGACTAAATCCTGTCACCGTGTATAAGGCTGTTGCACTAGATCTGGTGAGAGAGGTTGAGGACTGGGATGAGCGCCCTGGCAAAGGCATTGCAGGGCTGGGGCAGGGAGTGGTGCTGACCAGGGGGCAGCTGAGGGCCGCTCGCTGCCCTGAGAAGGAGAAGAGGGAGGTGTACACGGATGGCAGGGTGGCAGGGAGAATGGCAGTGCCCTTGCCTAGGCCAGGAGTCAGCAGCCTTTTCCCATGATGGGCCAGAAAGCAAATGTTCTAGGCTTTGTGGGCCATGTGATCTCTGCTCAATGACTCAACTCTGGTGTTAGCACAGAACAGCCACAGATAATGTGTAAATGAATGAGTGTGGCTATGCTCCAATAAAATTCTATTTATGGACACTGAAATTTGAATTTCACATAATTTTCATGTCGTGGAATATTAAGCTTTTGATTTTTTTTTTTGCACCCCTCCCCCCGACACTTAAAAAATATAAAATACATCATGGGCCGTGGGCTGGATTTGGCTTGCCCACTGAAATTTGCCCAACCCCTGATGCCAAAGGAGGAGGAATGGGCTCGGCAGGGGAGGAGGGAGGAGCGTGGTTGGTTCCAGATGAGCTAATGGTGAGGGGCACGGGGCATGTTTGGGAGCTGGCCCTTTGGTAAGCGACCACAGGTGTGGGTCTGTGCCCCAGCAACACCTCTCAGCTGGAGTCAGGAGCCGAGGTGAGAGCTGGAGCTGTGAATGAGCTGCATGTCCCTGGAAGAGAGGTGGGTGGGAAGGTGAGGCCAGGGGGCGTCCTTGTGGAAAACCGGCGTTCTTCAGGAGAAAGAGGGGAGGGGTCAGAGCAGGAACAGCGAGAGGCAGAAGGAGGCCCCGGGGAGGAGAGAGGACAGAAGACTGTCCTGGGGTGGGTGGCTACAGGCCAGGATGACCCAAGACCTTCTGCTCCATGCGATAGGCGGCTGCTGCCCACATGTGAGAGCAGGTCACTGCAAAGAGGGGACAGAGGCCAACTGCAGCGGGTGGGAGGAGGCCAGGGCTTGAGGCAGTGGAACCCTCTTGGGAGGACTTTGGCCATGAATGGGGAGGGAGACACAGCGATAGCACGATAGAGAGGACTTTTTAAGGACTCGGACCCCTGGCCGCAGGGAGCGTAAAGGTACAGGGGCACGGAAATGTCATCACTCCAGAAGGAAGGGGATGGGGGCAGCAGCAGAGGGAGGACAGAGGGGCTGCAGGGAAGGCGGCAGGAGGTCACACAGCTGGCCGTGTGTGGAGGTCACACACTCACCGAGTGTGTGAGTGGAGAGGAGAGCTCTGGCCTGCAGAGTGAGGGGTTGTGCGGTGCTGTGAACGCCCGGGGGTCCGGAGCTCGGGCTGCAGGTGACATGAGACGTCCGTCTCAGAGCCTCACGTGACCACTGCACTCTGGCCTGTCCACTGAGGACCAGTGCCTTGACCGAGAGTGTAATCGCCACCAGCGATCTGTTTGTGGGGACTCAGCTTTCTGGAGCTGGGAGGGACCTGAACTCAGGTTGGAGGGCCAGCCAGGAACGACCAGAGCATGGGGGGGCTGGGGTGGAGGACACCGCAGGGGTAGAGGACACTAGCCACCAGGTCCACAGGCCCTCCCTCCCACGGGGCGGGTAGTCCAGAAGTCTGATGGTGGGGAAGGGCCAGATCCGTCTTTGGTCAGCAGCATGGCTAGAGCTCGGGGTGGGGAGGCTGGCTTCCTGAAGCAGGGTGCGGTCCAGGACGGAAATAGCCCCTCCTTGAGTCTGAGGGATTCAGACCCACTTTTAGCCTGAGACCTGTCCAGCCTGTGGGGAACTCAGTGGAGGGTGCTCAGACAGACGCAGGTGCCAGTCTCTGGACCCAGCATGGCCTCTGCCCTCACCGTGACCTTTGCCCCCCCCAGGAAAGCTGACAGGCATGAGCGAGATCACAGAGAAGCTCACGCTGCCAGACAGCTGTCGCAGTGACCACGTTGTGGTGCAGAAAGTGACTACCGTTGCCAACCTGGGTCGTGTCCCTTGTGGGACCTCTGACGAGTACAGGTAGCGGCCACCAGCAGAGGGGACGAGATGGGCTCTGGGCAGGCCGGCTCTGCAGGAGGGCCCCCGGCCACGAGGCTGAGCCCCCGCCTCTGCCCTCACCCCAGATTTGCAGGCAGGACACTGACCAGCGGGAGCCTGGTCCTGCTCACCCTGGACGCCCGGCCCTCGGGGGCTGCGCAGCTGACCGTCAACAGCGAGAAGATGGTGATCGGCACCATGCTGGTGAAGGACGTGGTGCAGGCTCTGACCCAGTGATGCCCGCGGGCCGGGAGTTCTCAGCCCTGCTTGTCTCTCCCTCGTGGCACTGGGCTGCTAGCCCCCATCCCTCCTTCTCTCCCTCTTCTCTCTCTCCTAGCAGATTCCTCAGGCCAGATAGCACCAAGGGTGGGGGTGGTGGAGCTGTTGCCCTCTGGTCATTCCCAGCCCCCCTCCCCCATAACGCCCCTCCCCACGGGTTCCACATGCTCTGTGCAGGGGCAGCCCTGACTGCGCCCTTGTCTTCCCGGCTTTCTGCAACTGTGTGTGTAGCAGAATCCCAATAAAAAGGCTTCTCCCGATATGCTGCCTCAGCTTTCCCTCCTTCTGGGCTCTGTCTGAGGGGGGGCGGGGGCAAGCTGCTCTGAGCGGTCGTGTGACTCTTGTGAATGATCATCGCTGACTTTCTAGGGGAGGTTGGGACTCACTCTGGCCAGACTCCAGGGTGACCCTCCGTGAGTCTCCAGGCCTATGTGTGGAAGAGACCTCCAGGCAGGGGTGGGGGGGCCGAGCTGGAAGATCTCCCTGTCCTTGCTAGCAGGCTCTGCAGAAGGGAGGCCTCTCTGGTCACTGTCAGTCCCCATGGATTTCCCTCATGGGCCCTTGGGAAAGACCGCTAACGTGGGGGCCTCCCCGACATCGGCGTGGGGTTCGGACTGTGTCGGCAGTGGGGCCCCTGCCCGGCTGGGGCGCTGACCCAACCAGCCGTCATGGAGGGGCGGGAGCGGGAGAGGTACAGCAGTGTTCCCAAACAGCCCCGTGTCGGATAACCCCACATATTCCAGTTGGCGTCTGCAGGAGAGAGCCCTTTCTCACCGAGTCCCGGGGGCTGAGGTTGCTCCGCGGACACACTTGAGCAGTGAAGACGGACGGCCTCTGCAGCTGGGACGAGGCTTCCGGAGGTGGCGGTGAGTATCGGGGCTCCTTGACGCCTTTCTCCGTGAGGAAAGCGGCTGAGTGAGCAGTGCTTCCAAAATATGTAAAATGTCACACCGCAGCATGTGTTCTACCAAAAAACAAAAAAATGAGAGTCTACGATCAAGTTTAGGAATAACGGATTTAAGGATTTTATTTATTTACTTGACAGAGATCACAAGTAGGCAGAGACGCAGGCAGAGAGAGAGAGGGGGAAGCATGCTCCCCACTGAGCAGAGAATCCGATGTGGGGCTCAATCTCAGGACCCTGAGATCATGACCTGAGCCGAAAGCAGCAGCTCAACCCACTGAGCCACCCAGGCGCCCTAGGAATAATGGATTTAAACGAAACAAGTTTATTTCCCACAGGCCTTCTCAGGGACTTTACTGCGCCAATTTGTATCGTGACCTATCCCTGCCCCAAAGGGGCTGGCGCAGTGTTATCCAAACCTGGTTTTGACTTTGGAAGTCTTTCCCCCCAGAATACTTTGACTGCCAGGGTTACAAGGAAAACACACGAGGACATGCCTCAGCATCCCCCCACCCCCTCCTCTGTGACTGAGGCTCTAGACCCTTGGTCCTCCCTCCCCAAGGCCTTGCCCCTGAGGCGTCTCTGACAGGTCTCTGCAGGGGAGAGGCAGGTGCAGCAGGTGTGGCCTCCTCTCGGGGAAGGCGGACAAAGGCACTGCCAGGGGACACCCCTGCCTCCGTCTCTGGGGACACGCTGGGCTCGGTGGCGCTAGACAGCAGCTGGAGCCCCACAGTCTCCCTGGAATCACGGTTTTTGTCACTGCAGGTTTGGCGATGGGACCGATCGGCCAGTCAAGGGCAGACGGAGAGGTCAGCCTGCTCTCCTGTCTTGAATCCGCAGCGCCCGCAGCGTAAGAAGGTGAGCGCGGTTCCCAAGGCACTGAACGGGGACCATCAGAGAATTCTTTGCCGACCTGTACTTTGCAACAAAGGCCCCAGAACGGAGTCTGTTGGAACCAGAAGTGCGTCAGGCATCTCCCCCAACCTCCCTCAAGGAGCTCGCAGCCCAGATTCCCACAGCCTCTCAGGAAGGGCGCTGGGATCCAACCCCGAGTGAGACTCCGTGTGCTAGAACGTTGGTCCCAGCCCCAGGCTGCTTTCTCCAGAGTGTGTCCCAGGCTGTGGGCTTAGCAGTCTCAGACCTTCATGAGAAAATGGTTCTTGTGCTGGTGTCAGGGGAGAGGCAAGGAGGAGGAGAGCGAGGTGTGCCTGGGCAGCTGGCCAGGAGAGCGCGGAGCCCCGGCGGGCAGGCAGTGCAGCTGGAGCTGGCAGATGCAGCAGCCTCCCAGCCAGGAGGGGGAAGGGGCCGGGTCTGGGCTGAGGGAATGGTCTAGGGAGAGCAAACCTTTGCCAGGGCAAGGGAGTGGCTGCCCCAGTCCTTGGCCCAGCCCAGGTCTCCCAAGAGCCTAGGTCCCTGGCCACACCTTCCCCGAGCCACCGGGATTGAGTGGGTCTCTGCCAGGGTGAGAAGGGCCCGCCCAGCACACAGTGGGGGGAGCTGCCCAGACCTGCGGCGGCTGGGGGACTTCAGTCTCCCCCAGAACATCCTTCTTTCCAACCTGTGTTATACCCTGTATTTTGTCACTGACCCAAGTCTTTGTACCTGTGGTGCCGCTTTGTCCCCAGGGCCTCAGGGGCCTGGGCTCAGGCTTCCTGGATTTCACGCTGCCCCCTTAGCAGGAAGCTGGCCCAGGGCTGGGGATTCATGGAGGGCCCCGGACCGGACTGCAGCGCAGCCGAGGAAGTCCTCTTAGCGTTCTGTTCTGCCAGTGTCCGGGGACAGCTGCGGGGAGGAGGGGGAGGGGGAGAGAAGGCAGGCAGAAAGCGTCCCCAGGGCAGAGTGTGACGGCAGACCCAGGAGGTCTGAGTGTGGTCCGAGCCTGACCATGGGTCTCTACAGGTCAGAGCACAGTGAACGCAGAGAGGGCCTGGGAACTGGAGCCCAGCCCAGCAGGGCTTCAAAGTCGCGCCCCAGGCAAAGTCTTCAGGTTCTGGCCTGAAGATCTGTCCCCCGGCTGCAGCAACTGGCTAGCCGCCAGGGCCGGGGGACAGATCTATCTGCAGAAGATAAAGATATCCCTATCTAGTGACATCAAGGAAGCCACCACAAGGCTGTGCCCATGCTGGGAACCCGCCCAGCATGGGACAAGCCCTATACTAGTTCAGAACCTTCTTCTAGGCATTTTGGGGTCACCTCCTAGCATAGCCTGCAGATTAAAGGGGTTGCATGTGTAACTCAGTGTGACAGGGTATCCCTGGTCTGACTGGGCAAGGAAGGGAAAGCAGGAAAACTCTGACCCACAAGAAGGCCTGGCCTCTGGACAGCCAGGATCCTCGCCACCAGCTGCTTGCCTGAGACTTGCTGACCCAAGTTCATGGCCTGCTTGGTCACCCCTGTCTCTACTCTAGCTCAACATGCCAGGGCTTGGTGGGGGTGCGAGGAGGCCTGCCTGGGTCCTTTCTTCCTCCTCGGTGACCGAGTAGCCAATGTGTCTTGGGCACTGTGGTGACAAAGCTAGGACCACTGGCCACCGGGACAAGGCTGTGAACCACAGAAGGCCTGCCCAGCCCCGGAGATCCTGTCTGACTCCATCAGCCTACAACCGGTGGCGGAGTCGGGTGTGTATGGGAGAGCTGGGCCAGGGTGCTCATGGACTGGGGTCCTCAAGGCGGTGGTCTGGGTCTTCCTTCTCTAACTGCCTGCTCAGTCCTGTGTCCCAGGATCAAGAGAAGGACAGTGAACGAGAGTACCTGGAAGGGTGAAGTCCAGGGTGGGCTGCGGAGAATGAGGGGGTAAAAGCAGGACATAGTGTCTGGGATTTTCTACTAGAAAGTGGTCTGAGCCCTTTATCTGCCCCAACCCCCACCCCACTCATCTATCAAGAAAGCACTTAGGGCTGCACTGTTAGACCCTGGCCATTAGGAGCTCCTATCCTTACTGTTCCATTACTGCGGAGGATGCTGTGGTGTCCCTGAGGCCTCACAGCTGGGCCTGGAACTGTCCTGAGGAGCGTGAGCAATGCTGGGGGTGCCCACACTCCCTGAACACCTCACCACTTCTTATCCTGGTGCCAGGAGTCCTCCAGCTGGAGCCACTTTTCAGATCTTCCACTCCGAGATTCCGCTTGAACAGAAACATTCCGCGGCTTCCCCGTGGTACCTAGAGAACAGAGGTTGGCAAGAGCTCCGACAGAATGCTTGTCATATCTTCTGGGAAGACCCCAGACACCTGGGTCCGTGTCTGGCTCAGTTGGTTAAGCCTCTGCCTTCGGCTCAGGTCATGATCCCAGGGTCCTGGGATTGTGTCCCGCATCAGGCTCCCTGTCCAGCAGGAAGCCTGCTGCTCCCTCTCCCTCTGCCCTTCTGCTTTTGTTCTGTCTCTTGCTTTCTCTCTCTCTTAGGTAAATAAGTAAAATATTTTTTTTTTTTAAAGATTTTTATTTATTTGTTAGAGAGAGAGATACAGAGCGCAAGCACAGGCAGACAGAGTGGCAGGCTAGAGGCAGAGGGAGAAGCAGGCTCCCCGCCAAGCAAGGAGCCCGATGTGGGACTCGATCCCAGGACGCTGGGATCATGACCTGAGCCGAAGGCAGCCGCTTAACCAACTGAGCCACCCAGGCGTCCCAGTAAAATATTTTTTTAAAAAGACTTTAAAAATACTTAAAAATTAAGTATAATATTCATATTGAAAATTGTACAAATGACAAGTATGCAGTTCCCCAAGTTTTCATAGAAGGAACCACCCATGTAAACGAGAAGCTGAGTGTGATGACAGCCCCTGCCCCTTGTGCAGTGTTTTATTTCGCTCAGAGATCATGGAGCTTTGAAGCTATCTGATACCCAGCTCCAGTTGGAAGTGGGATCCTGGGCAGCCGGGACGGACTCGTGTTTGGCAATGGCGGCACGGTAGCATGTGCTGGTCTCTGGGGCCACTAGGGCACCAGCAACCCCTGTAGCAGGGGCAGGGTGCATGGAAATTAGCAGGATTTTTTAACTGAGGGAGAATGTGAGGGAGCAGCTCTGCAGAAGAAGGAACTCTTGAGGGCCTGGGCAAGGTGACCTCGATGTAGGCTTTTATGTATCAGAAGCCAGCCATCTGCACCTGCGGAGGGAAGGCAAGAAGAGGTGGGGTTGGGAGAGGGGATACCCCTAGGACGAGGCAAGACGGAGGCCTCAGGATTCTGACAATGGTAGCTGCATTCTTTGAAGTAAATTCTGAATCATGTCTTTATCCTTTGCTGGAAACAAAGGCCATAGCCTCCTGAGTTCTCCCGTTGCTCCTTTTCCTGAGACTCTGGATATCTCTAACCCTTTCTCCAGCATCTTGGGCCAACAGCCCTCAGCTTCCATTGTGATCAGTGTGGCAACTGGCCCCCAGGACTGTGCATGGGGATCCCTGCTGTTTCCCATCTGTGGCCTTGGGCCTCTCATCAGGCTTGATGGGTGTGAATAGTGGGATATTGCAGAAGTGACAGTATGTCCTTTCTGAGATGTTATAAAAGTCACTGTACTTCCACCCCAGTCTTTTTCTTTCTCCATCTGGTCATTTGCTCTGGAGAGGGCTGGGTAACATGTCTTGAGCTAAAGCCGGCAGCCCTATGGAGGGGTCCATGCGACAAAAGAATTGAGGCTTTGCCAGGGGCCACCTGAGCGAACTAAGAAGCAGAACTGCAGCTCCAGGCAAAGCTTCCAATGACTGCAGTTCTGGTCCCCAGCTCAGCTGCAGCCTCAGGAGGAACCCCAGGCTGGAGCCACCCAGCAGAGTCATTCTTGGATTCCTGACTTGCAGAGATTGTGCAAGGTGATACATGTCATTGTTTCGAGCTGTTAGCTTTACAGCCACAAATTAATACCATCCAGCCCCAGACCCACAGCGGGGGAAAGTCCTCAGAGCCGGGCCTGGCCCCCAGGCTCTGGCTTTGCAAGCACTTGGCTCCCATACTCAGTGCGCAGTGTGCTGGAGTGGGCTTGTGCTGGCTCAGAGCCCCGACCGCCATGCCTCCAGGAATTCTGAGCCAGGTGGTGTTGCACTGGTGGCTGGAAATCAGCTGTGGTGGGAATATTCACATCGCAGAACTAGGTGGTTACTGCAGGGACTTCCCTTCTCATAGCTTGTTGTCAGGCTTCTGCCGGCACACCACTGCCTTTAATGATCTCCGTCCCTTATTTCTTTAAAAAACTATGATAACGAATATAACATAACCACGGCTATTGTCCTGATTCCCAGGCTTAAGGACCAAAGCACTTACTGATTTAGGCAATACCCTTTGTACTCATTTCACAAGCTCTTCCTGCCTCACCTGAAGTAAACCACTATCAGAATTTTCTGTTGATCGATGTGCATTTTTTTCTGTACTTATTCTACATATGGATAGGCCCTTAAATGATATAATATATATATATATACTTTTGATAGCAGTATACTGCATGTTTTAAATTTTTATATAAATGGGATCATAAAGTGTATCTTCTCCTACCTCCTGCTTTTTTCACTCAATATTATTACTGAGTCATCTATGTTGACGTGGTCTGGCTTTATTTCATTTACTTTTACTTATACATAGTATTCCATTGTATGACTCTACCACAATTTATTGATGTACTCTCCTGCTGGTGGATATTTAAAGTTGCTATTTTATTTTTGCAATTGTCAATAGTACAGCTATTAGCATTTTTATTCAGGCCTCCTTTAAAATATGCAAAGGTTTCTCTAACATATTACCCTAAGATTAGAATTGCTAGGTCATAGAATATAAACATGTGCAACTTAAACAGCATTGGCAGAGCAGCTGTAATTCACATCAAGAATTTCATGGTACCTTGGCTCACAAGAGTCCCCAGACTGGAAACAATTCCAATACCGATCAATAGGAGGATGGAGAAGCAAATTCGGTACATCTGCACAATGGAATATGGCTTAACAAGAAGAATACTGAACTGTTGCCACAGGCAACAACATGCGTGGGTCCATATTGAATGGAAGAAGCCAGATGTTTATGTGAAGTTCTACAACAGGAAGAATGGAGGTCAGGAAATGAGTAAGAATAATAGTTACCTCAAGGAGGGAGGTATGAAGTGGGAAAAAGCATGATGGAATCCTGTGGAGTTCTGGAAAGATTCTATGCCTTGATGTAGGTGACAGTTACCTGGGTATATATGTAGGTAAAAAAAATTATTGAGCTGAACATTTAAGATTTGTACATTCCATATTATATGTGTTTTCCCTCAATTTAAAACATGTAGAAAATAAAAGCAAAAAACTAGAATGGGGGAGCCAATTTATACTCTCAGTGGCAGTGATCCTGCTACTGGGAAAGTGAGACTTCCATTTTGTCTGTGTGAGAGTTGTGAATTGTCTCTCCTGTGGTTTGATTTGCATTTCCTGGTTATTGCTGAGGGTACACACCTAATACTATGTTTGTTGGCCATTTGGTTTTTTCTGCTTCTGTCAATTGCCTGTTCCCATCTTTTGCCCATTTTTCTATAGGGTTGCCTCTTTTCCTCATTGATTATAGAAGTTCTTATGTATAAGAACTTATGTACCAGTTCTTTATAGATCTTACATTGCAAGTATCTTCTTCTAGTTTATGACTTGTTTTTTTCAAATTTTAAAGATCTTTTGTTAAATCAAAGTTTTAAATTTTAATGTGGCTAAATTTATCAATCTACCTTTATGTCCTGTGCTTTATGTTTCTGATTTACAAAATTCACCCACACTCTGAGGTAATAAAATATTCTAATATTTCTTCTGAAACTTTTCCAAGTAGTGCCTTTCACATTTATACCTTCAACCCACTTTAAATTCACATTTGTGTATGATGCAAGGTGGATCTGATTCACACTTTTAATCCCACTTTAAAAGACAAACAAACAAAAGAACATGGTTTCTTCTTCACAGAGCTTAGGAAAAGTCTAGGAGAGATTGTGTGCCTAACTTTACCTTGTGGTCTTGAGTTCTTAAGTCAATCCCTCTTCTGATCTTTTTCAACCAGGAAAATTATTTCCTCCCCACACTGTCTTTTCTTTTTTCAGCTGCTTGCTGTGGAAGTACCGAACACCTGAGCACATACACGACTACATGGTTCCTCCTGTCCTCCTCGTACATGCATTTAAAACTTAGTCCAGGGAATTACCATTGCACTTAAACCTGTCTTGCAAATCTGGAGCTTGACTGCAGAGACAGTGCCAGGCATTGCTGGGCTCAAAGGATGTTTGTTGACTCTGAGAATGGATAATGCTGCCTATTTGTTCCTGCTACTTCTGCCAGTGACCAGCTGTCGGGACTTGACCGAGTCATTTAATATCTCCACCTCTGCTGCTTTCCACACTGTACCCTGTGGACTGTGGACACCTTCCAGTCAGAAGTACTGTTCTTCCTGTTCTACCTGCAGGCATGGCCAAGTGAGGGCAAGGAGCAAAGGGGCAGGCCACACCTGAGGCCATGACTGCATTCTGACTCAGCCACTCCATCCGTCACCATCTGCATTGAGCTCTGGGGTCAGTCAGAAAGAACTGCACACATAAGGGTGCTGGAGGTTTTGTTCTTATCTGGTCAAGGCTCTGAAGCAAGAAGACTGGGTTTGAGTTCCCACTCTATTTCTAGCTGGGAATCCTTGGGCTAGGTACTTCACTCTTTTTGAGCTTCTGTTTTCTCATCAAACACAGGTAAAACACTTACAACTCTGCCATGCATGTAGCAAGTGCTCAGTGAAGGTCAGCTATTACCATTGTGCCAGCAAGTTTAGGAAAAGGGATTTTAGGCAGCAGCAATTTCTGTTCCAAGTCACCTGAAAGACACCTTCATTTTCTTATGGTTAGGAGTTTTAAAATATGAAAGAGCTCCCAGATACCTACTCCCTTGGGCACTATTCCAGGTTTCAGATTCTTATCTTGCTCAGCTTTGGGTCAAGAAGGAAGGATGTACACAAGTTTGCAGCAAAAGGGCTGCATGGGGCCCCTGGATGTACGGGGCTTTGCTCTTAAAAATCGAATTAGTGACCAAGTTTAAAATTAGTAAGATTTCACCTTGAAGAAACCCAAGACAACTGAGGTTGCCTTGAAAGATCTGCCTAGGCTGGGACCTTATTTTGGCATGCCATCTATCTGCCACTGGCCCTTTCCGTGTGTCTGGGCCTTCTCCATGCTTTCACCCTAGGTGGCTCCTGGGCTATGGTGTCCAGGTTGCACCCCCAGGAAGACAAGCAAGATGCACCACTTTGGAGCAGCTGTACTATGCTGTCTGTGGGCCAGAGTAAGCCTTGGGGGGTGGGCTGTTCCCCAAAAGGGAAGGGCCCCAGGAAGGAACCCCTGAAGGAGGGTCCCAGTGAAGCTGAACCACGAGGTATGGTTTTCTCGGTGGCTGGAATGGCCCAGCGTGAGAAGGAGGGCAGATGGCTAGGCAGAAAGAGGTCAGAATAGTTGATGGGTAGGGGGTGCCAGGACCCCCTCTTGCCCTGCCCCTGCAGCATCACCCTCTCTGCCCATGACCCGGGCAACACAAGGAAGCTCCCTGCATGAGGACATTCTTCTGAATGGAGACCAGCCAACTTCACTGTCACTCGGAGTCTTCCTGTGGACTTGTACTCCCATCTGTTCTTATCCTGGCTACCTTCTCCCCTTAATCCTCCTGAAACAGCAGATAAGCCCACTGACCTCCTCTCCTTCCACAGAAACCTGAAGTTACCTGCCCACCCCGGCCCTGGTCATTAGATCCAGGCCAGCCTCACCAGCCTGCCAGGAAAGGCAGCAGTCCTGTTCTCCCAACGGCCAGGAGAAGCCTTGTGCATAATGAATGCTTTATAGCTAGTGTTATAATGATGAGCTAACCCATGTGCCTCACTTAGTCACGCCCTACAAACGCCGGTCCCTCTCCTCGCTCCAGTCCCTTACTACTTCTCGGCCTCTACTGAGTGTCCAGTCACATCTTATGAGACCCGATACGGCCATTCTCCTGTTGATAATTCTTAATAGTTCCCTGCTGTCTGCAAAATAAAGGCCCTTCACAGACTGGGCCCAGGCTTCCCTCCTGCGGTATCAGCATTATCGTCGTCCTGGTCGGATTGAGCTGCTCCGTTCAATCCTCCCTCCCCGCCTTTGCTTGGTCTCCCGCCTGGAATGCCCTCTCCGCCTCTGCGCTTGCCTGGGGCTTCCGGTCCGCTCCTGCGCCAGCCACCCCAGGTCGCCTTTCCTGACAACAGCCAGGACCACAGTGGTGTCTCTTGTCCTGTGATCCCCGCCCTGTCCCTTGTCCGCTCTCCCTGAAGCTTCCCATTACAGCAGGGCAGGAGCGTCGGAAGCGGTTTCCCCAGGAAACTACGGTCCAGAGAGGATCCCTGGTGTCTTTGGAACTTTGGGAAACCCCGACGCGTCCCCCTTTCCAGCACCCGGGCCATTCCAGCACACGGAGCAGCAGATCTAACAGTCCTGGGGGCAGAGGCAAAGGCTAGGGCACTGGCTAGGGCGGCTGGCCCCCGCCCTGGAGGGGTCCTTGGAAGAACAGGAGCAGGGACACGGGGCTCTGCTGACAAAGCACCTCGCCGCCGCCGCGTCGCAGGGTCTGGTAAGTCGCGCCCTACGCGTACGGGGTGCGGAGAGTGAGGCCGCGAGGAGGAAAGTGACTTGAGCAGGGTCACTGGGTGAGTGGCGCGCTTGGGCGCGGGCCTCTGGGCTCCCGGGCGCGGGCAGCGGCCGCCCCAGTCCAGGAGCCCGGCTCCGAGTGGGCGGCTGAGCCCTCCGCCCGGCTTGCCGGGAGGGGCGGGGCGGCGGGGGCGGGGGCCCGGGCGGGGCCGACACAGGTGCTTCGCATCCGGCCGGCGGGGGGGGGGGGGGGGCGCCGCGGGGGCTTTATAAGCGGCCCGGGGCGCGGCGCTGTGCGCGGCTCGCTGCAAAAATAGTGCCCACGTGTCTGCGCGTCCCTCGGCGCGCCGGCCCGCCGCTCGCCGGCCGGCCCGCCCGTCCGTCCCGCAGGGCTACGCCGGCCCCATGGCGTTCCCGCTGGTAAGAGCCGCCCGCCGCCGCCTGCCGCCGCCGGGGCGGGGCTGGGCGGGGCGCGGTCCCGGCCGCGGCAGCTAACGGTCCGCGCGCAGTCTCGGCCGGCTCCGCGGTCCCCTCCTCCCCGCCCCCCCGCCCCGTGAGCGCGAGTCCCGGGCGGGGCGCGGGTCACGTGCCCGCGGGCGTGGGGCCTCGTGGAGGGGCGTGTGGCGAGGGGGGGCAGGGAGCCTCCTCGTGACTCAGGGCCTTTGGGCTTAAAGGCGCCGCGGCCCTCCGGGGGCGGCCGGTGGGGCCTCCAGGCTGCGCTGCGGACTCCCCGTGGCCTCGAGTGTATGTCCAGACGGGAGCCCACCGGACGGAGGGGCGCCTCGGCGCCGGGAACACTTCCATCTCCCGCAGCCGTCGCACGTGAGACCCGAAGACGCCGGCGCAGGGAGCTCACGCGCTTCGCAGCGCCCACCGCGAGCCTCGTTCGTACCCAGGGGGCGGCGGGGGTGGGCGGGCGGCCCGGGTGGGGCGGGGCTATGGGCGGCCGCGACTCCCCCGCGCCGGGCCTACGCTGCCTGGAGAGCGCCACGACGGCAGCGGGCGCGGCTCCTTTAAGGCGGAGGGATCAGGCCCCTCGTGCGGCCCGGCTTCCCCAGCCCGGTGGGTCACGTGGCTTCACACGTTCGACTGTGCGGGAGCCGCGTTCTGGGGGCGGGGTCAGCTAGGTGGGGTCGCTCGCGGGTGGGTGGCCTAGCACGTGCACCGGGGCTTCGCGCGGGGGAGGCCTGAGGCGGCGGCTCTGAGGTGGGTCCTGCGGACCCCGGCGGGCGGACGTGCAGACGTGGAGGCTGCGCCGCCCAGGAGGGAGCGTAGGCCGCACCTGCTTCAGCCTTCCTGACCCGGCGGCCCGGCGAGAGGACGTGTGCATGCGGCCCTGGTTTTGCCCTTCTCTGGTCAGTCCAGCTCCGGGCCGGGTGCACCAACTTGGGACGAAGGGGTGCGGACTCCGCCCCGGCCTCAGGTCTGGTGGAGCTGCAGCTGCGGGGGTAGCGGGCCAGGAAGGCCTGGGCCAGCCCTCAGCCCCACTGGGGTGGTGTGGACCCGGACCAAGGACAGGTCACTCACCTTTGGGTGCGTCACTTGCGTCGCTCCCTGGGCGGCGTCCTGGAGCGGGTCTTGTGTGTCATTCAGTCGCTTCTGACTTAGTAGCGTGCTCGCGGGGTGCCCGGGCCCGGCCACAGGCTCTGTGACGGGGCCCAGGGCTGCCCCGGGGCCTCGGGGAGGTCGAGGCAGCCCCGGTGCAGGCGGCCAGCGGGGTGCGCCTTGCAGGCCTCGGCCCTCTGCACGTGCCTCCCGGGAGCACTGCGAAGCGCCCGCAGCCTCCGTGACAGCGCTGGGAAGCCAGGGGGCGCTTCTGGAAGCGCAGCGGGGGGGGGGGGGCGGGGGCTCCCCTCCCCCACGCGCACTCTCCCCCCACCCCAAGCCTCGGTGCTCAGCGCTGCATTTCTCTGGCAACTGCCTCTGGTCTCCCTGGCTACCGCTCCGCCGCCTCACTCCCTGTTCTGGCACCTGAGTAAACTGCTCTGCGTCATGTGTCGGGGGCGAGGGGCAGGCGAGCCAGTTGGCTCTCTGGGAGGCACAGGTGTGCGGCCTGCTTCTCATCTGCGCCCCTCCCCCAACCCCAGGTGACAGCGTGCTGGCTGGAAGTGTGGCTGGGGAGCATAGTTTGCACCCTAAGGCTCCGTTTGAGCCTGGGGATGCGTGCTGGGTTAAAAATAAGAGTAAGTCCAAACAGGCAGCACAAAACCTCGGAGACCTCAGGCCGGTGATTGTTTCGCTGCTTGGCTGGTTTTTTGTCGTAGGTAGGAGAGGAGGGAAGGAAGTTCTGCTTCTGGAGCTCAGGGGAGCTCTGGGCTCGGGGTCGGGCGGGGGGGGAGCCCCTCACGATAGTAATGCTGAGGGGCTCACCCCTGGTCTTCCGTGGTTCCGGTGAAGCTGGCTTCTTTGTTCCCAGAACACGTTGCTGTAGAGTTTGGTGTTTGTCACAGTGACTGGACTGAAACTTGCGAGGCCTGGCCATGCATGCTCAGTCTGTAGGACTAGAATTTGGAAGTTGGGCACCCTATGTGTAAGTCAGTCTTGGTAATACAAAAATGCTTGCACCACCCCCCCCCCGCCCTTCCCCGCCCCCTGCCCCCCAAGGCTTGTCTGCACCGCCAGAGCTGGTGCGTGGGGTCAAGGAGAACGGAAACATTTGCAACTGGGGTTGGGCCATAAGCACCTGATGCGGGGGTGGGTATTCTACCCGGGCCCACCTTTCATGGCAGTGATCTTGAGGCAGAAAGCAGAGGAAGGTGGTGAAAGTAGGAAGACTCCAGGCTTCCCACCAAACTTGTTAGCAAGTAAGCTCGTGATACTAGCTGCCTTACTGAGTATTTTCATGAGTCATCAAGGTGTTTATTTTGTTTTTAATCTTTAAAACTGGTTGTGTGCTCAGATCCCTGGAGGGGACTGAGGTTACATCAATGAGGGAAGCAGAGAGAGAAGAGTAGTGCCTACTGAGCTATAAAGTTTGTGTGTGAAGGGAGCTGCCAGGAGCTGGTTGTTGTCACATAAAAATGTGGGCCCAGAGTTGATGGATCTTTGACTTTTTTTCCTAGTTAAGCTACTAGTCTCTGTTATAAATGTAGCACTTAAAAAATTGTGAATAGGGGTGCCTGAATAGCTCAGTGAGTTAAGCCTCTGCTTTCTGCTCAGGTCATGATCTCTGGGTCCTGGGATCGAGCCCTGCATCAGGCTCTCTGCTCCGCTGGAAGCCTGCTTCCCCCTTCTCTCTGCCTACTTGTGATCTGTCAAATAAAATCTTAAAAAAAAAAAAAATTGTGAACAGTGTAAGGATCAAAGGTAACATGTCTCTGAAGACAAGAGTCAAGCTGAGGGCTAGTTTGGGATCTCAGTCTTAAAAATCTTCTTTTGAGATTTTCCCCCCGTTTTGCAAATGACGAGGTCAGGCTCAGAAATCAAGTTACAGGGATGTCAAGGGATAAAACCCAAGTATGAACCTAGGTCTTTCTGGTGCCATATTTCAAAGTGTGAAACTGTGTGCATTCTGGTAAGTCATAGGGGTCAAGGAGTTCTTGTTGGTGTACATTGTATAAGAAATGCAGTGCTTGGGGTGCCTGGGTGGCTCAGTGGGTTTAAAGCCTTTGTCTTGGGCTCAGGTCATGTTCTCAGGGTCCTGGTATCGGCCCCACGTCGGGCTCTCTGCTCGGCGGGGATCTGCTTCCCCTTCTCTCTCTGCCTGCCTTTCTGCCTACTTGTGATCTCTCTCTCTGTCAAAATAAATAAAATTTAAGAAGAAAAAAAAATGCAGTGCTTTATAGCCCGGTCCATTTGCAGGCACAGTAAACCTTCCCTGCGTTGGAGGGAATCTCTGGTTGTTGTGGAAGTCACTGTGGGTCTTCTGAGCATTAGTGCAGCAGTGATGATGTCAGGAGGAATGTGCTGTGTCTATCATTCCACGATGTGTGTCAGAGCAGTTAGCTGATCCTGAGAGAGCCAGAGGTCTGGAGAAATCAGGCTCCTCCCACTGTGGGGGTGACCCTCCCAACTCTCTGCACAACAGACTTTCCTTTTTCAGGACAGTTAAAACTTCAATAAATTTCTTCTTCTGAGATAGGCAGATTTGAAATTATGTAATTGTTTTAAGACCTCTAAAAGTAGAATGTGGCTTATTAAATCTCACCTTTTCTCTCTCAGCTAAAATTCCCATAATCATACCTCTTAGATTTCCAGGAAGAATTAATAAGGGTTTTAGCAGTATGTGCTAAGATCTTCTGGAATAAGCTTCCAGGACATAAAATAGCCCTGTGTTAGGAATGAGAGACTGGGTTTTCATTCTGGGTGAAAGAAACTTGAACTCACAGCAGTGTACACAGCCGTACTTGCAGATGTAAAAGGATATGTACCTTTATTTCTGTGTTTTATTCCCAAAAGATTTAAAGCATAAAGCAGTAAAGACCATATTCAGAGCCTTTGCCAAAGGGATTTTTCTGCAAAAATGCAGACTCCAATACCAGATAACTTTTTTTTTTTTTTTAATGCCTGGGTTTTTGGAAAGATGGAAACTTTAGAATGTTACCTGGTTTCCACCTGCTTCTCTAGCAAATGTTTTTAGTTCAGGCACTCAGCTATGAGTTAAGTGTTTGTGAATTTGGGGGTAGGGAAGAAGGGTGAGGTGACTGAAGTAGCTCTCTGCTGTTATTTTAATGTTTTTGTGGTAGGGAGTACCTGTGTAGACTTTCTTATTCATTGGTTTCAGGTACCTTGACTAAATGACCATTCCCTAAAATATATTATGTGTTTGTTTAAAATGGAAATTAATGGCTTAAAGTTTGGGACAGGAATGTACACCAAACCTGGATATTCATGTGTAGACTGTTGTCTTCAGTAGCTAGTGTTGAAGTCAGTAAAAGAATCACAGGATCAAATAGCAAATTATTTTCTTTCCTATGGAAGAGCTGTGCTAATCCCATCCTGTCCTGCAAATCTGTTTTCCTAGGCAGTATCTAACCTGTACTCACTCTGGGGAGAACTTGCCAGAAAGCCTGCAGACAGAGGGTAAGGGGTAGAAAGGGGGTTAGACCCAAAGTTTGGAAAAGAGGAGGTTATAAGACTTTTTGCTTCTATCTGTTGTTTGGTTTAAAGCCAGGAAGCATTGATTGTACCCTTTCACTATTCTTACGTCTTTTGGACACCGCTGACCCTGCTCATTGGCTCCCCACATTACTGCTTTGGAAATGCTCATTGTTTTCTTTCCTGCCTTTGCTGCTGCCTGTTTCGGTCACACCTGCTCATGAGAGTTCATCCCCTTCTGTAAGAGTAGATTCCAAGTGCTAGAAGTTTTTATGTGTAAGATAGGAACCCCAAAACAAGACATACCTCAATTATAGTAAACCGGCTGAAAGGATGGAATGAAAAGTTACATCACGTGTGTGATATTTTGCATTTTTCATGGGAAAATCATCTGACTTTCCATAAAGTCAGTATCCAAACTTCAGTGTTAAATTTGGATTATAAACATAAATTTCACAGAGTTTTGTTATTGGAATTCAAAAAGTTTCCTGTCAAGAATTATTTTGCTGCTTTAATGTGTAATATGAGTGTTTTTAAATAACACAGGCCTGAGGTGAAAATTCCTGATTAAATGGGGTTGAGCATTGTGTGCAGGAGTGCAGAAGAACACTGAGGCATGGATAACCTTTGATTTACACTTTGTTTTTAGGATTCATATATAGTTGGAGCACCCTTCAGATTACCGTGAGTTAACACTTTTGATTGTTTTTTTTTTTTTTAAGATTTATTTATTTATTTATTTGACAGAGAGAAATCACAAGTAGACGGAGAGGCAGGCAGGCAGAGAGAGAGGAAGGGAAGCAGGCTCCCTGCTGGGACTCGATCCCAGGACCCTGACACCATGACCCGAGCCGAAGGCAGCGGCTTAACCCACTGAGCCACCCAGGCACCGAACACTTTTGATTGTTAAGGCATTTTGTGATGACTTGCCTTGAGGTAATGCAGAATCCTCAGAGGACAGGTTTGTGTTCGAAAAATGGGTCACAGTTGCACCTAGCTGTTGATTCTGGGAGTAACTTAGCTATAATAGCGTTACTGGTTTCTTTACTCTTGGTCAGTATTGTGCAGATATAGGTACCATCCCGACAGGTTTAGCATCTTGGCCCAAAGTCTTCTGGATAAAAGTATGGGAGTAGCTCTCTGTTGGAGGAAAGCAGTTACCTTGAAGGGCTGGTTGGATGTTTTTGTCTTTTGACAGAACGCTTAATCTCTTACTACGTTAACACCTGTGCTCTGTGCGTTCTGGCTCTGATGCCATCTGTCTCCTGAGTCTGTCCTTTCTCTTGAGACATTTTTTTTAAGCTGTAATTTTGGAATTGTTGTGAAGCTCAGAAGATATTAGAGACCTGTCTCCCAGATATAACTCAGAGTTAACAAACACAGATTCTAATGTCTATTTTCTCAGATAAGAGGACTAAGCTTAACATGAGAAGTGATTGTTCTAAATTAATACAGCGAGTGGATGATAGAGCCAGGACTGGAACACAGGTCTCTTGATTTCCAGCCTGGTATTTCTAGAATTCATGCACCTCGTCCTTTGCTCTGTTGGTCTCTGATTATTTCCTTCTACTTAAAATTTCCACCTGTCTTGTGAGACTCTATAGCTCCCTCCTCCTCCTGTCTGATAGGTCTTTCTTGTCTTGGCACTTACAGGCTTCCTCCCCCCGAATGCCACATTCCCTGTGGTTCATTCTGTTGGCTCTTCATTCCTCTTGTACAGAGGGGCCTGTGTATTCCTGCTGCACTAGCCCCTCTTTCTGGGACCAAGTTTTAGGTTGCCCTGCTTGTTCTCAGAACCCGTCGGTCTGATTGGCCTATTGAAGGAGTTCTATCTGTTGGAGGCATATTAAACCCAGCAGGTTTAAAAACAGAACCAATTTCTTCTCTCTACTCATCTCCTGAGGCTAATCTAATTCTATCCCCTCCACCCAATTAGTCTATTTTTTTCCAACTAGACTAGTGTTCTCTTGGGGGAAAGAACTGTGTTTGGGGTGTTTTGGTTTTCATTTTTTTATTTTTTCAGTCACTGGAGGCCCCTGTACAGAATTCTGGAAGCTAGATGAACGCATATTTGTAGCTTTTCTTTGGAAACCTCTTTGCAATTTCTGTAACTATGGTGTTGATGTGCTCTGTCTCTCTTGGCTCCTGCATCCTTTCATAGCTGCTGCTTTCTACTGCTGCTGCTAGGTCAGGTCTCCCTTGGAGGAGTGTTTTCAGTCTGCTCTTTCTCCCTTCTTCCTTAGTTCTTGCCTATTCACACCCATTACTCTGTGTGGAGCTCTATCCCACTAGTCATTCTGTTTTTCCCCAGACCTATCCTTCTCACCCTTGGTCCTTGGATGGGTGTGTCTTCCAAGCTCATCCCTCTGTATCCCTGACCTCCAGGAATGACTACTGAGGTCCTGCTTAAGTCCAGGAGGTTCTGTTTTTGTTTCTTTGCCCAACATGGGTCTCGAACTCATGATGGTGAGATTAGGACCTGAGCTGAGATCAAGAGTTGGATTCTCAATTGACTGAGCCACACAGGTGCCTGTTAGTTTAGGAGTTTTCAAATGAAACTCAAACTTGCCTTGGATTTTGGACTTCACAAAGCTGAATTTAGTGCTGCTGGTCAGGAGGTTATATCTGTTCTTCCATCATGCCACTTTTCCTGCGCATGTTACCCTGAGTTTGGGGAGGTCTCTCATTGCCAAGGTTTCCATATGTTTCACATGAAACAGAACAGTTTTTCCCTGCCCTTGTGAGAGCCTCCCATACAGCTTCAGAGTTGCCACGGAGCAGTTCCCTGGCCTGCTCAGTCTCCTCTCCTCCTCTCCATTTCTCATGCTATCTTGAAGGGGAGGAAGAGGAGATGTGCTGTCTGATATCCTGATTTGAGTCCTTGTGCTCTGTTAACTGGTTGATTTTTGAACAAGATTTTCAGTTTCTCTAAGCATATCTTTTCCTTTGCAATGGGAGACTAATACAGGCTTATACACTCTGGGTCCTGCACAGTTGGGTCATCTAGGTCCTGTTCTTTCACCAACTGGACTTGGCTCCGATTACATTCCCAATCTCTGGCTATTGCGGGAGTGGCTTATCCCCTATTCAGGGAGCAATTTTGTGCATTGGAGTCCATCTTTCTCACACTCTCAGGACCTTTTGGTGCATTGTTGCTGCCACACCTTCCACCTCTGTCTGTAAACACGATCATGTCTCTCGCACGTTGAGACCGCATCTTCGTACAGCACTCCCCTCGAGCAGCCAGCCTCACCGGCTTTGCTTAGCTCTTTCCCATTAAGCTTTTCTACTGAGTAGCTCCCTCCTCATCTTGACTGGCCCACCCTTTGTTCATCTCTTAAAGCCTTGAGATGGGACATCAGAGCTCCTCTCCCTTCTCACGTGTGCATTTCTGAGTGTCTTTTCCAAGTTCACTATGCCCTTAGAAACATTTCTTCAGTCTTTCAGGGTGGTCGGATTTCTGCCTGGATGTTCCTGTAAGATCTTCAAAAAGTGCCAGTTTGATCACCTGCTCCATAAGGCAGAGGTTCTCAGACATTTTCCTCTCAGCACTCCGTTACTGAGGACCTCAAGAGCTTTTGTGTATGTGGATCGTATCTATTGATACTTGCCCGTTAGAAATTAAAACTGGAAAAATAAATTAATCTTAAAGTTACAAATCCATTACATATTAACACAATTAGATTTTTGAAAACCAAGGAAAATGGGAAGAGTGAGCATTCTTTACATTTTTGCAAATCTCTCCAGTATCAGATTTATTAGAAGATAGCTGGATTTTCCAGTCTGTTTCTATATTTAATTTGTTGCCATATGTTGTTTTGGTTGAAATAGATGAAGAAAATTTGACCTCACACAGATAATGTAGTTGGAAAGGGGGGGAGGACTCTTTGGGTAGCCTTTTCATTTTATTGTGGGTATTCCTCTTGGATACTACACCAAAACTCTGCAAGTTTTAACTTCCTCAAGGTCAGTTGCAACATGGAATCTGAAGCCAGATGGGTGTACTGTTCTTAACTTTGTTACATTAAAGCATATTGATCCTCCTATACTTTGGCTAGCTCATTCACCCATGTCTGATTTTGTAACCCTATACTTCAGTCGTTTGACAAATACTGGTTCACTGTTATGCAATATTGCATAGTAAATGTATTACATATTCACATATACACACTATGCTGAGACATCACCAGTTTCACAGAAAAGTCTTAAAGTATTGAGGAAGGGTGTAGGTGAAAATTTCCCAGAGTTCTGTTTTTTCCTTCAAAGCTCAAACTTTAATCATTGGCAACAAGTACAGACCATTAGTATTTTATTTGAAGTGTCTAGCTTGCTTTGTTTTCAAGAGAATGCTTGCCAAATACCCAAAGTTTGATAACCATAGTAGGTCGGCTCTTTCAAATAAAAAAGAGGTTTCATTAAATAAATAAATAAATAAATAAACCCAATTCTTTCTGAAACTCAGTCACATAAACCCGTGGCCTCGAAACAACTACTATATTTCAATATGCAGCAGATGGGCTTCATGCTTGCTTCCCATTTGTCTCACAGAATATTGAAGGCCCGTACTCAAGGTTCAAAACTTAATAAATACAGTTATTTTTTAAAGATTTTATTTATTTATTTGACAGAGAGGGATCACAAGCAGGCAGAGAGGCAGGCACAGAGAGAGGAGGAAGCAGGCTCCCTGCTGAGCAGAGAGCCCGATGCGGGACTCGATCCCAGGACCCTGAGATCATGACCTGAGCCGAAGGCAGAGGCTTAACCCACTGAGCCACCCAGGCGCCCAATAAATACATTTTTAATGCTTTCTCAAGGACCTTGGTCAGAGAACCTGGCTGTTTCTGTGATTGAAGAGCACGGAGAGTACCGTAACTGCTTACTACAGTTTATTGGCATTGCCTTGCCTTGATTCCTGTTAAGATGCCAGTTTTACCCACTGCAATTATTTTTGTACCATTATTGCAAATGTCAGCTTAATGAGAAAAGAAATTGGTATCTTAAAATTATGAAAGTAGTTTCGGCTTTGTCGATCCTTGGAAGGGTCTTGGGACCTCTGTGGGTCCAAAAGTCCTCCCTTGGAGAACTACCACTGCACAGTGAAGGTCAGGATCCCTGGTGGTAGCACACAAAGCCCATCATGATCTGGCTTCAGTTTAATGGCTGGATTTAATCCCTACTGGTCTCCTCTTTGACCTTTTTTAAAATAGAGAGAGAGGGTTGCCTGGGTGGCAAGGTGAGTTAAGCGTCTGCCTTTGGCTCGGATTATGATCTCAGGGTCTAGGGATCGAGTCCTGCATCAGGCTCGCTGCTCCTTGGGAGTCAGCTTCCGCCCCCACCCTGCTCATGCATTTGCTTGGTCTCTTTCAAATAAATAAATAAATCTTTAAAAAATATTTAAAAATTGAGAATGTCTGTATAGTATATAGTAAAAGGCACTAATTTTAAGTGTATAACATAGTCTATTTTACATGTTTGTATTATTTTTAAACACCTAAGTAACAGCCACACTGATGAAGATACCGAACATTTACAGTACTCATTAAGGTTCCCTTGTGCACTTTCCCGCTTGGTATCTCTGTGCCCTGCCCTCCGCCCCCACCCCCCTGCCAGGATTAACTCCTGCTCTGACTTGTGTTGTCCTCAATTGCTTTTGCCTATTTTTGAACTTAAAATGAAGTTCTGTAGCATGTACTCTTCCTGAGTCTGACCTTTTCCCCCCCACTTAATTTAGTATCTGAGATTTCAACAAGTTGCCATGAAGTTCAAGTTTATTGCTGTTGTCCCAGAACCAGTAGTGACTTACTACACCTAAACTGTGCAAACAGTGTGATGGATGCTGAACACCTGCTTGCTTCCTGGGGTCTGGGATTTGGGCATATTCCAGGCAGAGGCTGTCTGTGTGACCACCCCTCAATAAAAACCCGGGGAGCTAAGTCTCCAGCAAGCTTCCCTGATTGGCAAAAACTTCTGTGTGTCGTCCCAGCTTATTGCTGGGGGAGCTAAGCAGTTAAGCTTATGTTGTTTGAATCCTTTGGAAGAGGATCCTGGAAAGTTTGTACTTGGGGGTGCCTGGGTGGCTCAGTTGGTTGAGTGACTACCTTCAGCTCAGGTCATGATCCTGGAGTCTGAAGATTGAGTCCTGCATCGGGCTCCCTGCTCAGCGGGGAGTCTGCTTCTCCCTCTGACCTTCCCCCCTCTTATGTTCTCTCTCTCTCAAATAAATAAAATCTTAAAAAAAGGTTTTACCTGATTTCTCCCACACTTTGTCCCATATACCTTTTCCCTTTGCTGGTTTTCCTCCGTATCTTCTGGTTGTGATAAATGTGCTCAGTACAACTGTATGCTGAGTCCTGTGATTCTTCTAGTGAATCATCAAACCTAGTGAGGGTGGTCTTGGGGACCACTAACACAATGGGCATTAGTTTTTGCTTCTCTTCAGAGTTTGAGTATAACTAAAACTGCTGTGACTGTTCTTGTACGTGCCTTTTTACAGTCCATCTTTGCCCTTGCAATTAACGAACCTGAGTGCAATGCTGGGTCATAGGATGGTGTCCCTTGCACTTAAAATTCTAGCATTAGTGTATTTCTAGTTGCCTAAAAGCATCACTGTTTCATAACTCCTTGCCTTTTGTACATGTTGTTCTTTTTACCTAGAATGCCCTCCCCACTCCTATGACTGTTTGGTAAAACCTTTTTATCTTCTCACCTTCCTACTATTCTTGTTATTTCTCTATATATTTATTGCTGGACTTAGCGTACAGCACATGTTTGCTTACGTGCTTGTGTTCCCATTAGACTCACTCTTTGGTGCACAGATTATCTTACTTATCCTGTCTCCAGAATGGCTCCTGGCATATGATGCAAATACAGTCCGTAAATGTAATTATAACCTCTGGGTCTACAATCACCAGGTTATGTTGTTTATGAATTCTTTGTTTGTTGTTCATGTGAATTGTCTCTGGTCCAAGGGGTTGAAAACCCCAGTTCCTGAAATGACTGAGTTGCTTAGAGAAGAAAGTGGAAGGTCAGATCTGACAGAAGAGATGGACTTGGTGACTGAGTATTGATTTTGATCTTAACATTGAAGAAAGGAGTCACTGCTGGTGTTGGAGGTTGGGTCGAGGTGGTAGAACATACTTGTGAAAGTGGTGTGAAATGGGTCTGCCTCTCCTGGGCTGTCTGTGTTGAGTCCCTGCCAACGCTGCAGGTATGCGGAGTGCTGCTTAGATCAAGGTCCTGCTTAGATCAAGACCTTAACCATTTATCAAACACAGAACTAACAGCCCATCTAGCTAACAGTTTGACAGGTAAGTGGGACAAGAGCTACGGTTGCAGTGACCATGTGTTCTGGATATTCTTGAGCAGTCATGGTATTAAATATCCCTTAATGTTCTCAGAAACCTGTCTTGGAAATTGTAGTATTTCCTTTTCCAGAGAGAGAGAGAGAGTGAGTGTGTGTGTGTGTGTGTGTGTGTGTCGCATTGGCTGTATCCTGTAGAAAATGAAAACTAACCAGAAAAGAGCAATCAATGAGAAGGGGGTTCCTGAATTCAGAGAGTGGAGAATGGTTAAGGATCAGATCTCCAAAGATACCAAGTAAGATAAACCTGAAATATTGGTTGGGTTTGGCAATTACGAAGTCATTAGTTTAGCAGCAGTTCTTTAGTGTTTGTGTGTGTGTGTGTGTGTATGTGGGAGGAGGTCATACTAGCCGGATATTGTGGGTTAAGAGGACAAGCAGAAGGTTAAAAAAGTAAGTATAGCGTATTTTCTAGAAGGTTGGTAGTAGAGCAAGAGAAAGGAGGCAGTGGTATGGGAGGAATTTTAAGTCAACAAGGTGTGTTGGTGTTTTTAGGATGAGAGAGCCTTGGGCATACTTACAGACTGATGGGAAGGAAGCAGTGGAGAAGAAAGTGGAAGGTCAGATCATGAAGGCAAAGAAAGAAGGAGTGCTATCTTGAGTCTTGTATCTGGTGATGGATTCACTTTTCTTTTTCCAAGTAAGGACCTGCAGCCATTTCTCCTTTGTTCCTGGTGACCCTCCCTGTCCAGCCCTGTTCTGCCACTTCCTTTTCTTAGTTTACTGTGTTCTGTATCCACTCTGTATGTTCTCTGTCGTTTCTCATGCTTAGAGAAATTCTGATTTCTCATTCTCTAGATTAAAAGTCCGAGTTGTCAGGCCATCCAGATACCTTATTTAGTTCTTTCTTGTGTATGTAGCATTTTGTACTTAATCTCCACTTACCTAACTAGATTTTTTTCTCCTGCTTGACTAATTCTCCTTAGGCCAAGGATTATGTTTTATTTACCTGTAATCTCAACATCTAACCTAACAGGTTTTTAATATTTATGAAATATTAGATTGAACTGTGTGAAACTGCCATTTTGTTGGTTGCAAAAGGTAGAATGTTGACAGTTTTGTATGGACCAACTCAATAAATTTTAAGTTCTTACAGTGTTGCACAGAAGACCTGAGGTGGAAGTTCAGTTAAGGATGGTCAAGGGGCGCCGGGGTGGCTCAGTAGGTTAAAGCCTCTGCCTTCAACTCAGGTCATGATCCCAGGGTCCTGGGATCCAGCCCCGCATTGGGCTCTCTGCTTAGCGGGGAGCCTGCTGCCTCCTCTCTCTCTGCCTCTCTGCCTACTTGTGATCTCTGTCAAACAAATAAATAAAATCTTAAAAAAAAAAAAAAGAATGGTCAAGTAAGAGTCAAGGAGAAAAATCTAGAGAAGCTTTTTTTTTTTTTAAAAAAAAGATTTTATTTATTTATTTTAAAGATTTTGTTTATTTACTTGACAGAGATCACAAGTTGGCAGAGAGGCAGGCAGGCGAGGGGGGTGTGGAACAGGCTCCCCGCTGTGCAGAATCAAGACCTGAGCTGAAGGCAAAGGTTTAACCCACTAAGCCACCCAGGTGCCCCACAGAGAAGCATTTCTTAACTGTAGAGTCTGTAAAGTTCAAGCAGAAACTGACTTTGAATGACCAGGTGACAAAGCACACATGGGAATTTGGCTAGATGATTTACATTTTTCCCTAAAGAAAACATATCCATTCCTCAGGTGAAACTGTAGCATTTCTTAGTCTTTTGTCTGAATGATAATTTTCTAAGTGGGTATTCATATAAGGTCTGTTCAAAGTTGTAGTTAAGGGGCACTTGGGTGGCTCAGTGGGTTAAGCCTCTGCCTTCGGCTCAGGTCATGATCTCAGGGTCCTGGGATTGAGCCCCGCATCAGGCTCTCTGCTCAGCGGGGAGCCTGCTTTCTCCTCTCTCTCTGCCTCTACCTATGATCTCTCTCTCTCTGTCAAAAAAAAAAAAGAGTTGTAGTTAAATAGTATTTCCAATATCATGAGTATAAATGCTGTAGAGGTTTTGCTCAGCTTTATTACTGTAAAAATAAAGGCAAATTGCCAAAGTAAATCTCTGAACCAGTTCTTTTGGGGCATCTAAGTTTATTGTTTTCTGTTGATGTGTCATGTCTTTTTTTTTTTTTTTTCTTTTTGTAATCTCTACACCCAGGGTGGGACTTGAACTCACAACCCCAAGATCAAGAGGCAAATGCTTAACTGATTGAGACAGCCAGATTCTCTTCTGTTGGTGTGTTTTAATTGAAAAAATCTAAATGTTCAAGATTAATGCTTTCATCTGAAAAAAGCCTCTCTAATTAGAATATCTTATCCTCAGAAAAACTTTTTAGTGTGAACATCATTTTGCTGGAGGCTTAGTATTTTCCAGTGTATGGACTCCAGGTTAAAACTTCCATCTGGAAGAATAAACTGTGTGTCATTCAGACAGTCTTCCCCATAAGTCTCTCAACTGGCTTTTCCATGAAGCCATGGTAAATGATTAGCAGGAATAGTCTTGAGGGGGTCTTTGATATAGGTACTGTGTTTTTTATTAATGGCAAACTGAGTTATAATCAACATAGAGGTTGTAGCGTTGGAATTTATTTATGACCATTAAGTATCCACAGACCTAAAAAATGGCCATGCTGGATTTTATGGTCTCCAAAGGCAAGACCAAGGTTTTCGAATTAAGCAATTCTAGCATACAAATAAGTATGAAATTTGGGGTCTTAATCTTTAAGTAGAAAACCTAGTGAGGTGGTATGGGTTCAGATTTTTTTTTTTTTTT